>NW_025782630.1:0-34668 GCF_021130785.1 Homalodisca vitripennis
TTTTAACCTATACAGACCAATCAGGACTTTGCAGGTTAATATCAATAATATAGGTCTTATCAAATTACTATTTCGAGACAGTAATTAACGTTCCTCGATAAACACACGAAGGAAATGTACAGTGTGTCTATAAACATTCCGCGCATAAGAAACACTTGAGCTATGACTGATATTTAGCCAACGTAGATAAAAAATATCAATGTTTCCTAAAACAAAGCCTTGTGGAACCCCGCGCGTAAACATTACATCACTACTTATAGTTGTCCGCCCTTAGATTACAATCACAACTAGGCCCAAAACCTATTAAACGGAGTGAATAAAGTAGAATTTCTATAGTCTTACTTGAAGAACACAGTAAATAGTAATAATACTACAATACGGGTTGCTTAATTTCTATCATAGGTAGACCTGCTTTATTTTGTAAAAATTATAATGTATAAACGGTGTTAAACTATTTTTTAGTGTTAAATGCTGACTAGCTAAAATTGGATTAGTTAGCCTTAAATGAGAATAAGTCATCTTGTCAATCTGGATTTCCGGTTGTTAAGGTTTGGAATTGGCAGATTTCTCTGATTTACTATTATAAATGTCAGTATGTGACAGCTCCATGTTCTATGAGTTAGATATTTTACACTGCCAACAGCATGCAGGGACTGGGAAATTATGAGGGGAAAAGAACTAAGAAAAGAACGGCGATCCAATGAGTATACTTAAATTCACTCACTCTAGGTGTAAGAGAGAAAAAACGTTAATAAAACCCCAAAATTACTTCTAATCCTGCCTAACTCGTCTATTTAGGACTATTTCTCATTCTCTAATCAGTTTTTTATTAAATATTTGTTGTTATGTTGGTAGCAATGATAAAACTACACTGTTATTTTAGCAGTGGAAAAGTAAAAAGCAAAGGGAAGGAAACTCAATTTTTTTAAGCAACTAAAATTGATCTAAGTGATTACACTTTCAATGCATCTTGGATTGATCCAATGTGGAGATCTGGACGGACTCAGACTTCTAGCGCGATCAAAAATGTCGAAGTACGGTAGTTGAAAAATCAGAAAACGCTCAGTTGAACACAAGGAACGTAGTTGTCCTCTAGGGTTGTCCCTTCGGAGCCTATGTGATGAATGTTGCTGGCAAGGCAGCCTCAAGTAACTACAAACTTAACTAATTACTAACTACACAAACTCGATCAAGACACCAAGTACAACGTAAAGTGTAAACTAAGTACTATTAAAGTTGGATCAACGCCTCTTAAGCTATTTCAGTACGCGACTCATTTTAGTTAAGGAAATGGCTGTTACTAAATTGGTAAAGTTGACATTCCATTAAAAAACACCCAGAATCATAAAACTGTTTGTGACAATATTGTAGACGGGATCAATATGAGGTAGTCTTCTAGTTTATTGTAAATGAATTGAGGGATATATTGAGGGTTCGCTTATTTTTAACCACTTCCAAAATGAAGAGGTTGTACAATTTTGACCGGTTTCTTTAATTTAGAATGTTCAATGAGTTTTCCGAAACTAATAAACCGATTTGGATGAGACGTTTTCAAACGAAAGAGCTATTCCCAGATTGCCCTCACTTAAGTTTATTGTACATTGGAGAAGTAATTGACCAAAAAATCACTTCACAAGTTTTACAAAAAAAAAAAAAAAAAAAAAAAAAAAAAAAAAAAAAAAAAAAAACAAAAAAAAACGCATGGAAAAGCCAAACAATTTTGCGAATTCTCTACAATAAGAATATCTTATAGTAACTAATGATGAGAAATTTAAAAAAAAATGCAATATGGGTAATTTGTAACCAACGGTATGAGTGTGTGTTTTGTCAAATATTTAGCTGATTTCTTGACGTTTTCAGTCGAGTTCTTAGATTTTCAAGCTTTTCGAATAATAAAGCCAACTTCCGTATTCCCCTGATACTAAATAAATCTCCCAGTCCTTGTAGAACAAAAAGATTAAGGAAGTGAGTAAATTCAATCAAAACTCTTTGCCTGTTTTTTTAAGCGAACACAGTACTATTCAATTTTAAGAAGGAGATAAAATTTTAGCCAGTCAACTACTCAAGACCGAGCGAGCAAAAACATCGTCAGTAAGAAGTTCAGCCGGGTGTGTTCGAAATTCTAACCTTAACAACGACGAAAGAATGTGCGACACTGCGGTCGCCAAAATAATGCTGGGGGTATTGAAGCTAATTATTAGCACGTACTTTGACACGATCTTCTCACACGATGTTTTCAAATTAAAACTGTAAAGAAAAATAGCCCAAAGGTTATGTTTAGTCTATGTGAACAACACAGTATAAGTATCAGAACTAAACAAAGCATTTATGAAATAATACTTGCATTTTGCATGGTTAGTATCAATGATAAAAATCTCCATCTTTACTACACTCTGCCTCATTATTCTGCGTCAAAATGTTTACTATAATGTGTATCACACGCAATTTTAACATGAGCAGAAAATGTCTCCGCAGTGACATTTGACCATGAACACGAACCCACTGGGCACAGCAAATTTTTTCACTGTTAAAACTTCGGTTACGTTATGAAAACACTAATTTTAATATAGTTGGAATATATTATACTCTCCTAATAGGTACTTATCCTTCAAAATAAGTGTTTTTTTAAAAACATCCTAAGATGATCTCTAACAATCCCACATGTAAAGCGAAGCAATGACTTCTTAGTATTCTTAACTAAGATTGAAAATATGGCATACGTGAGATGTATATATTTTTTTGCCAATGGCGCTGTGTAGCGGGTACAACGGTTATCGCAAGATAACTGGATCAAGCAACGTCGAGCGTGGCTTCTGCTTGGATGGGTGACCGCTGAGAGATCCAGTCCCTTGCAAGCAGTCCGCCTGCCCGATCATTGGTGGTGGTTCGGAAGTCACCTTTAAGCCGTTGGTCACCAGGTTAAGTGTTAGAGAGGGCTTCTTAGCCCTAACTTCGCCTGGTAAAATAAGACATCTTTACTTTACTTTTATATCAACATATGAATATCCCTTTTAATGGAGTCTACGTGTCTGGATTTGATTGTAAAATAATTAAATTGAATAATTGAACGAGTTTAGATCATTTATATAGATTAGATAAACACAGCGACAGATTTTTACGAGTATTTGTTTTGTAGACTCCGTGTATTGTTTGCTTGTCCTTAAAAACGTAAAATGTTGCATGAACATCAATTTATTTTATAAATATAAATAAATTAGGAAACTAAACCCTCAATGTATTAAATCCGTTGGAGATTGGCGATTTAGTTTTTATAACGGTTTTTACCCGCAGACCTCAAAACGAGAAGAGTGCGGTAAACCCTTGTCTGCCGACACCTGCAAGATTGATGGCCCGCATTGACGTGACATCCGCTTGACGTTGACGTCCAGGTGACAAGATTTGTGTTAAAAACAGAAACACGCCACGCCACGCCGTCAATAAAGGTAGAGTTTATCGCACATCACTGCAGGGCGTTAATTTTCTGTGACGGTCTTTTTACACGTCAGTTGTTTAAATTGATGTCGATAACGAGTTGTAAAGCTATGAAAAAACCGGTGGCACAATTAACACATAATGTATCAAATTTGATCAATCAATAATATTATATATTCATATAAACTATTTTCACATATGTGATTTAAAAAGAATGATTTTATTCTCTTTTAAGCTTTACCTCTTAGGCTATACTGGCTTGTTTAAATCACTGTGGGTGTTATTCCTCTCATAAATTGGACTTCCCCGGGATATATGTAATTATAATTTATACACAGTAGGGCAAGATGATACAGCGCCATGGCATGTACAGTCTAGAATTTATTTGCGTTTGGTAATTATCATATGATTTGTAGATATTTACTTCGATGCAAAGTAACGGTTTTCCAACAGGAGAGTATTATAATATATACTTATATGTTTACACGTAATTAAATAGTTATTTCGACACATATAGATAGTGAAATATTAACTGGAAATATGTTAATGACAGGTATCACTGGTAGTTACCGTAACCTGTGATTGGTACAGATTATTACAATTAGTATTAGTTACAATAACTCCACAACCAAGTGTCGCATTACAGGCTCAGTTGAGACTGCATGCAGCATTTCAAATCTATAACTCATTCCATTCTTGACATGTCCTGCGGACACACACACACACACACACAGTCAATTATAAAAAAAGAAATTTACACAAAAATTACACTCAGCCAATCTTAAATTTACCAACATAGAATTTAATCTTTCTAATTTAGTCTATGTAGAAATGAAGTCCCACGCAACATTTAATGTTCAAAGATAAAGCATTTCTCGAGATATCTTGCAACATGAAACATTCTCATTTTTGCTCATTAATTTAGGCCTCATAGCATTTTTCGTTTTAATATATTAACCTAATTGTTATCTATATGCATGCACAATTAGTCTGTAAGTAATTGCGTTTTCGAGGTATGAAATGAAATGAAATATGCCTTTATTCAAGAGGCGGAGTTAGGGCTATTTAGCCCTCTCTACCACTCAACCTCACATAATATACAGATATACATATATATATATATATATATATACATCCAAGCAAGTACTTGTTGTGATTCAATGTTCATTGAAATTAAATAAGGCTATTGCCATTTATACAATTTAACGTAAATAAAAGTCGTTTTACAATTGTTTGGTCTTCCGATCATATGTTAGTTTGCTTATTTAAACGCATATGTGACAGATACGACCAAATACAAAATAATTGAATCGGAAAAAGTAAGCGCTCTGTGGTGTAATGGTAGCACATTCACCCGGCAAGTGAGAGATCCGGGTTCGACTCCCGGCGGAGCAAGTACTTTTTGTGATTAAATGTTCATTGAAATTAAATAAGGCTATTGCCATTTATACAATTTAACGTAAATAAAAGTCGTTTGACAATTGTTTGGTCTTCCGATCATATGTTAGTTTGCTTATTTAAACGCATATGTGACAGATACGACCAAATACTAAATAATTGAATCGGAAAAAAGTAAGCGCTCTGTGGTGTAATGGTAGCACATTCACCCGGCAAGTGAGAGATCCGGGTTCGACTCCCGGCGGAGCAAGTACTTTTTGTGATTCAATGTTCATCGAAATTAAATAAGGCTATTGCCATTTATACAATTTAACGTAAATAAAAGTCGTTTGAACAATTTTTTGGTCTTCCGATCATATGTTAGTTTGCTTATTTAAACGCATATTTTGACAGATACGACCAAATACAAAATAATTGAATCGGAAAAAAGTAAGCGCTCTGTGGTGTAATGGTAGCACATTCACCCGGCAAGTGAGAGATCCGGGTTCGACTCCCGGCGGAGCAAGTACTTTTTGTGATTCAATGTTCATTGAAATTAAATAATTAAATAAGGCTATTGCCATTTATACAATTTAACGTATATATATATATATATATATATATATATATATATATATTATTTAAGGTCATTAAATGTAAATATATATATATATATATATATTTACATTTAATGACCTTAAATAATAGCAAATTACATTTTAAATTAAATTTTAAAATTAACCAAAAATATATACATACTATGTAATAATTAAAATTCAACATTTATCAGCTTAATATGTAGAAAAAAAAATCAATGAAAGATAAATTAAAACTTAAATTAACAATTTACTTTTAAAGAATTTCTCGTTATTGCTACATTTATTCTCTCAAACACACAGCCTGACCAAAAGCACGCCACGAGCATCGCCACCCGTCACCCGTCAGGTATTGTGCGGATATAAATACAGATAGACAGAAAGATAGAAATTGGGGGTTTTCAGCTTCTCAAGTGATAGGCTACGCTAAAGTTGAGCCAGTTATATGTATGTTTTAGAGATAGTGTACATGGAGTTGCCACACAGATGTATCTGCGAGTTACAACTTTTATGGTATGTCATGTTCCACTTTAAACTAGTTTCTTAGTCTGTGTTAGGGTAGGTTAGTTGTCTACCGGAAGCAGAATTCTGATTACAGATCTCAAAACTTAATGATAAAATGATATTCTTCACTTAAGGATGGAAAATGTCCAAAAATACTCCATCGTAAAAAAAACTTTAAGAAATAAATCAATTACTCAAAGTTTAAAAATGTATTAAACGTACCAAGCATTCAGTTTTATATTATATAATTACATGAAAAAAAATAAGTAAATAACTCGCATTTATAATAACGTCAAAGCTATGTTGTTACCAAGAAATAAATATTGTACTATCTAAAATTTTCAACTATCTAACCCAAATAAATTGTAGTAGGGTATACTAACATATATACAAAATCTAAATAAAATAATGTTCTACCAAAGGTTTGTCCAGTAGGAGAGTTGGAGTTGCCATTCACTCAAGATAATTAAGACCAGTGTTTATTATTTGAATCACTATGTTTCTTTTGAAACGATAATAGGTTTTCAGTCATTTATATCATTATGTGTACAAAATATATAGCACAACGTTTCGAGGATTGAAATCTACCCTCTTCGTCAGGTGAGGATATAATTAGTTAATGAGATAAGAAAGAAGAAAAAACAGAAAGAAAAGGGCTCGAACATAAACGAAAAGTGTTTGGAGTCCAGACAGGAGAAAATGAATCCAGGCGTTGTCCCTGCACAGGATGCAAGACACGAGCACCAGAAATCAAAAGTCACAGAAACACAAGTGAAAATGGGTTACTAACGAGTTTTGTAACATATAACGATGACAAATGTCCGAAACTCTTCTATCTTTTTTAAACCTTCTATATCATTAAAGGTTTTTAAACAATGAATGTTTCATTTGTCACTAGATTATCATCACAATTACTTTTCCAAATCACTCGTATTTAAATCATCACATCTTCTTTTTGATTTCATCATAATCCCATAAGATTCGAAATTCAGACTCTTAAGTAGGACGAGAGAACAACTTCAGACCAGTGTGGGAAATATTCTTCAATTACGCAATCCCGCGCTTATTCCAATGACTGCCATTTCGCAAATTGCAACATTAAGCCCCCTAAACAGTATATTAATCAGATGGAAGCTGGGAAGTAGCAATTAGTCCAGTAGAAGGGTTCTCCGATTGTAATTGCCATTGTACAGGCCCCCCCCTCCCCCCCACGAGTTAATGCACTCATTTAAGTGCAAATTTTCAACTTTCCTCAGACGTTACCGGGTCTATGCTAATCGGTCGGCGGCGGGGCCGTCCTTATTGGAAAACTGACAAAGCATTCAATATTTGTACCTTCTGAGCACCCGATACTGGGCTGTTTTGAAATTCAATGTTTTCTTTACATACCCCGAACAAAGGTTTGGAAGTTCAGGATGTGCTTTACTTCACCTCTTGGAGTCGAAAGCAGCCCTCTTGAAGACATGCTTAAGGGTTGCCTGTACTTGGCGGTCATCTGGATTGTACTCTAAAGAACTATGTAAAATCTCACTTTAATTCCCTCAATTCAAAAAATTAAAAAAGACAACTTTTCACTACTTAGACAAAAAGTATCTTAAACTTTTTTACTTTCATTGTTTAAATATTCAAAATGTTCAACTTTATAAGAAATATTTTCAATGAGGAATATCATTGACCAAAAATAATTAACAAACGTAATTAAGGTCACTTCAGCCGTTTGAAACTTAACAAATTGATTAATAATCTCTTTCTAATAGAGTTCTTCAAGTTCATTGTAACACGTGTAGCCTTAAAATTAACAAGTTTAAATTAAATAAAATCAGAAAAATATTTAAAACCTAAAACAATATGTAATTTTTTAATAAAAAAAATTAATACTAACACTACTAAGTAGAACTAAGTATTATTACTAAGAACTAAGAGCGTTGTAAATAACAAATGACCATGAGATCTTTTAGTCAGATGTATATGAACCAAGTAAAAAACACATACATAAGAGAAAAGACAGATTTTAAGCTAGTTTTAGGTAATTAGTTTTTGTTGATGTGTCAGTTTTTTTTAAATATGTCATTTAAATATTAAACTACTTTTATAAAACTAGAAAAACTGTATAAATCATTTAAGTTTCGGAACCTTTTTCTGCAAACACCAGTACAGAATTAAAATAATAGCCCACCCTAAAAAAAATACGAGCTATACATTTTTAACTAGGAAACAAACCGTCAGACAATAAATTAAGTACATATCTCATACTACTAAAAAAATCTTCGGAGAAATACACCCGCTCTGCAAGGAGTCCTTATGCAAACTAATAGTATAGCACATAATTTGTTTCTAACCTATTAGGCGGTGGGATCGGTATGATGTAACACTGAGGGTGGTCATGTCAGATCCTTGCTCAGTGTTACCATACACAAATCTAACTCGTGACTGATTGCTCTGTCGAACCTAATGAGCAGAATGTCTGACACTGTTCTAGTGTTCCACCACCAAGGTAGTAGCTGAGGTTTCATGTTGTAACAATTAGTTCTACCCTATTAGGCGGTGGACTCGGTATAATGTAACACTGAGGTTGAGTAGGGGTGGCCATGTCAGATCCTTGTTCAGTATTACCATACACAATATAACTCGTGACTGATTGCTCTGTCGAACCCAATGAGCAGAATGTCTGACACTGTTCTAGTGTTCCACCACCAAGGTAGTAGCTGAGGTTTCATGTTGTGACAATTAGTTCTACCCTATTAGGCGGTGGGCTCGGTATAATTTAACACTGAGGTTGAGTAGGGTGGCCATTTCTGATCCTTGTTCAGTATTACCATACACAATCTAATTCGTGACTGATTGCTCTGTCGAACCCAATGAGCAGAATGTCTGACACTGTTCTAGTGTTCCACCACCAAGGTAGTAGCTGAGGTTTCATGTTTGTGACAATTAGTTTCTACCCTATTAGGCGGTGGGCTCGGTATAATTTAACACTGAGGTTGAGTAGGGTGGCCATTTCTGATCCTTGTTCAGTATTACCATACACAATCTAATTCGTGACTGATTGCTCTGTTCGAACCCAATGAGCAGAATGTCTGACACTGTTCTAGTGTTCCACCACCAAGGTAGTAGCTGAGGTTTCATGTTGTGACAATTAGTTCTACCCTATTAGGCGGTGGGCTCGGTATAATTTAACACTGAGGTTGAGTAGGGTGGCCATTTCTGATCCTTGTTCAGTATTACCATACACAATCTAATTCGTGACTGATTGCTCTGTCGAACCCAATGAGCAGAATGTCTGACACTGTTCTAGTGTTCCACCACCAAGGTAGTAGCTGAGGTTTCATGTTGTGACAATTAGTTCTAACCCTATTAGGCGGTGGGCTCGGTATAATTTAACACTGAGGTTGAGTAGGGTGGCCATTTCTGATCCTTGTTTCAGTATTAACCATACACAATCTAATTCGTGACTGATTGCTCTGTCGAACCCAATGAGCAGAATGTCCTGCCACTGTTCTAGTGTTCCACCACCAAGGTAGTAGCTGAGGTTTCATGTTGTGACAATTTAGTTCTACCCTATTAGGCGGTGGACTCGGTATAATGTAACACTGAGGTTGAGTAGGGTGGCCATGTCAGATCCTTGTTCAGTATTACCATACACAATCTAACTCGTGACTGATTGCTCTGTCGAACCTAATGAGCAGAATGTCTGCCACTGTTCTAGTGTTCCACCACCAAGGTAGTAGCTGAGGTTTCATGTTGTGACAATTAGTTCTACCCTATTAGGCGGTGGGCTCGGTATAATTTAACACTGAGGTTGAGTAGGGTGGCCATTTCTGATCCTTGTTCAGTATTACCATACACAATCTAATTCGTGACTGATTGCTCTGTCGAACCCCAATGAGCAGAATGTCTGAACACTGTTCTAGTGTTCCACCACCAAGGTAGTAGCTGAGGTTTCATGTTGTGACAATTAGTTCTACCCTATTAGGCGGTGGGCTCGGTATAATTTAACACTGAGGTTGAGTAGGGTGGCCATTTCTGATCCTTGTTCAGTATTACCATACACAATCTAATTCGTGACTGATTGCTTCTGTCGAACCCAATGAGCAGAATGTCTGCCACTGTTCTAGTGTTCCACCACCAAGGTAGTAGCTGAGGTTTCATGTTGTGACAATTAGTTTCTACCCTATTAGGCGGTGGACTCGGTATAATGTAACACTGAGGTTGAGTAGGGTGGCCATGTCCAGATCCTTGTTTCAGTATTACCATACACAATCTAACTCGTGACTGATTGCTCTGTCGAACCTAATGAGCAGAATGTATCCCACTGTTCTAGTGTTCCACCACCAAGGTAGTAGCTGAGGTTTCATGTTGTGACAATTAGTTCTAACCCTATTAGGCGGTGGACTCGGTATAATGTAACACTGAGGTTGAGAAGGGTGGCCATGTCAGATCCTTGTTCAGTATTACCATACACAACCTAACTCGTGACTAATTGCTCTGTCGAACCTAATGAGCAGAATGTCTGCCACTGTTCTAGTGTTCCACCACCAAGGTAGTAGCTGAGGTTTCATGTTGTGACAATTAGTTCTACCCTATTAGGCGGTGGGCTCGGTATAATTTAACACTGAGGTTGAGTAGGGTGGCCATGTCAGATCCTTGTTCAGTATTACTATACACAATGTAATTCGTGGTTTGAACGGTTAGAATCTTTTTTAAGGTTACTAAAGACAAACGTATTAAAAACTCTTTAAAGTGTCAAGGTTAAAAACAAAGAAATATTAATTTTCTTTCCTTTTTATTTATTAAAATTATTAACTTGAATTATAAATGTAATTTTATGACGAGACGAATGACCAAAATTCCTTTTGCTTTACGTTAGAAATCATAGCGTGTACCCAAACGTTTTGTAGTTGTTTAGCCAAAAACTTGTGTACGTAACTCCCTTATTTTAAAATTTATCTTCGGAAGAAAGGTGTAATATTTTCAAGGCCCATCTAAATGGTGACCATAAGTCTTTCGCAAGATAATTAATTATAATACCTCATATTTATTGTTTTAAATACCGACGATTTTTTAATGCTCAATTAAATAGAAGACACTTTTAAGACAGTAGTTTAATTGCAACATGTAGTTAAACGTGATCAATATAGAAACATCAATAATTAAGTAACTGTTAAATGCAAATTTATAACGACAAATAATGATTAGAATTATGGACAACGAATTATAATTAAATTTAATTCTTAATTTGAATTTAATGAAACAATATACAGATCAGTCTTACTATTATCCCCTCTAGCTTGTACCTATTAGAATAAAAAGTGGTTTATTTACTGTTATTTTAAAAGCAGAAGTTCATTATTTTATAATATTATATAAAATTATAAATATTAATATTCTTAATAATGGCTAAAAATGTAAACGTATAATACGAATAAAAAAAATATTATACTATTAATATAATAATAATAAACCAGCTCGAACATTTGAGTGACATTTACGTATATCATTTGTAAGTATATAAATACATACATACATATAAATGTATGCATGTAAATATAAACCATTATGTATTTATTATTATTATTTATTTTTTGCCCATTAACACATTAGTTATGTTTCCTTGGATTCAGAATAATGCAATAATATAACTTTATACACTTCCTTAAACAATTCTATTGAACCTTATACCAAGTGAAACTCACACGATCGTTCAGCTTCAGTACCAAATAGCCACACGAAGAATGCAGATCACGTGCCAAAGACACAAGTATATCTCTCAAGATTTTCAATAAGCACGGCGTCCGCGGAGGGATTTGCATGGCAAGGAAACAGTGGAGGCCACCCAGTAGCCAATTTACACACAAATGAGTGCATTATAGTCGAGTCTTGGCACGGGGTTCATGATGGAGGCCCCTGGGACAGGACGGGTGTCGTACAAAAGACAAGGGCACCATTATTTCTGACAGTAATTGTCATAGGTTTGTTAGACAATGCTCTAGGAGGTTTATTATCCACGAATCTGAACGTATGTTGTCAACTTTTGTCATAGCTGTAGTAAATGCCCTTATTGGTTTATCCTCAAACATTCAAAGTCTCTGGTGAGTGCGGACATGTGTGATTGTTCTGTGTAATGACATATTTGGTACTTTGGCTCTAGTCGTCCTCGTGTCTCAGGTAGTACCAAGAACGTAGCCAGCGGGGGGTCCAAGGGGTCCGGACCCTCCAAATTTGTTTGCTCTCATGAACTGTTGAAAGATCGATCTCAACATTGAAAAGGGTCAAGAACTTTTTAAAGAACAAAATGGGGAATGAGCGGTTCACTGCAATTGCCTTACTTTCTGTCCCACTTTGTGATTATTCTAATAAAATATTGCACTTATTTGAAAATAAAAAATAAATATAAAAAAACGCCCTGGGTTTACAAAAACGTGTCTATGAACATTTTTTGAAAATTGATTAGGACAAATGTACCTACTCTTGGAAACATTGACAATTTTATAGCAACATACTTAACTAAGTTTCAACTTTAAGACACAGAAGCGGAAACATGCCTTCAATGAACTTTTAGTAACATAGTTCTCACGATGCCATTGCCATCATACAGGCACGAATAATTTAAATGATGTAAAATTGACCTTATTAAGGTCACCAGTCCCAATTCTTAGAATTACAGATGGATTGGTTAACAAAATTAAATGAAAATATCCGACATTGTCTGCTCCTCTACCAATCATTTCTCTTTTGTTTCATTATAATAACTATATTGACACGATATATGGGTAATAAACACTCTTATCGTAATACGATAAATGCTGGATTAACTGTACCAGTGTACATTTACATTGGTAATGTATGTTAAAATTACTTTTAGACACGGCAGGTACCTTTTGAACCTTTTAAATGAAACCTCAGGTAGAAGGAGTGGTTTGTTATCCACAGGCAAAAATACTCCTAACTTAACTTTACTCCAAAACCTCTTGCTTATAACGATTAGGTAATGTTGAGTAATGAGATTATTGGTTCGATTTTTTTAAAGTTGTTTTGTTTTTAGTACCGATATCCGTCCAGGGAATAAATTAATAGAAATAGCAAATTATTTTAGTGCACTATATCGGCACATGGATGTTAAAATTACGTTTATACATGATACTGTAGGTGCTTTTTAAATAATGAAACCTCAGGTGGAAAGAGTAGTTGATTGTCCACAGGTAAAAACCCCTTTAATCTAACTTTACTCCAAAACTTCTTGCTTATAAAGATTAGGTAATGTTGAGTCATAAGACTCTTGGTTCGATATTCTTAAAATAAAAAGTCACTTTTTTATTACAACTTACCTGTACAGGAAATAAATTAATAGAACAATCAACTGCTTTAGTGTACTACATCGGCATTGGAAATATAATTCAAATAAAGTGCTCATATACAAGCAAGCTTACGAAAAGCGTACGAAGCGGCGGGAAACAGCTAGTATTCTATAAATTTTGCAATAATTTATTTCCAATCAAAAGCAAAACGTAAGTCACTCAATAAAGCATGACATTTGAATTTAAGAACTCACGTTGAGTTTCGAGTCGATTGAACAAGGTTGTATGGCAATTTGTAAGTTCCCTCACGATCGAAGAAATAATACCCATAGTTGGAGGTATTTAAAAGAAGCAACTTGAACTCTGAAAGGAGGCGCTTTCAAAATGGCGGAAAGCACGAGTCTGCCGTTTCTAAAAGCCTGAAACATGGAGGATGCCCTCGTACCGGAATTGCCATGTAAATGTAAGCAGCGGTGGGGGCTCCTCATTAAAACTTAGTTACCGGGTTGCTCTTGGATAGGTTCGTTTGTTGGTTGGTCGGCTATCTTGTTAGTGCCGTGCACTTGCAAGTAGAAATGCAGCTTTCATACGGAGGATAGAATGAGAAAGCTAGAAAATTTTCAGCGAAATTATTTTTAACAGCCTGCTTTTTCAACGTTTTCCTTATGCACTTTAAGACGCGTGTTTGCTAGGTATAGATTATTTCTATGTACAGGATTTAATTATTCTACATTTCTTTAGATACTAATATCGAGTCAACACCAATTATAGTTCTGAAAAAAGAAGATTTTCCGGACATTTGCCATTATAAAGTGATATCTTGCGTTTTTTTTATCACTGAACGATGACAAATGTCCAGAAAATCTTTCGCAATCCTTCGATAGTAAAAAACAAACTTTAAACAAAAATTAGAGTTGAGTAGTAAAACGTTTTATTATAACTTCGACAGCCATGTTGGATTTATCATGCTGATGCTGACACTAACTTATTTTAAATGCAAACAAGGTGTTGTTATATATTGTTTTCAACTACTATTTTACTAAACTCAAAAGCGCAAACATAATTTTGTTTTAAACTGACTGCGATTTGCCAAAATTGCTGTGGAATAAAAATACATCGATAGTGGTGACTTGATATTTTTTATCAATATGTAAACATATACTCTTTAAACCTACATATTGTTCGTATACTTAGTACAAATTAAAAAAAAAACTTAAGAATATTTTTGAACTCTCGTTATTTTGTAAGCAAAAGAAATAAACTTATAGTATAAAAATGTTTGATACCGCGTAGAAAACTGAAAATGGTTTTTATTTTATATCGAATACCGAATTACCGAATATTGTAGACCAAAGTGTTCGATATCTCGAAATAAACATTATAAAGAAGTTATTATAAAACGATAGATTAAAGATGTTCATATATACCTAAAGTTTGAATTTGTATTCAGTATGAAATGCCCCTAGCACTAAAATGTTTAACAACTAAAGAAGCGTGGCTAATAGTGTTTTAAAAATACAGCAACTTACAGAGAGAGTAATATAAACTGTTTGAAAAGTTTAACACTTTTGTAATGTATGATTTTAATCAAGACTACAGGACGACAGCGGCGCTGTGATGCTTACGTCATCAATCAATCATGTGTCGCATCAAATATACCAACAGCTCTCTTCTCCCGCATTTCATACCCACATTTTATGACAGTTACATATGAAACGTTACTTTGCACTTTTCCTTCACTTGACAACATACGGGCTCTACGTCTAGATTAATTTAATAGCAACGCTTCAACAGATAAGCGTTTTATACCGTGATCTATAAAATTTAGATATATTACTGTAATCATGTAATTGCAAAGATCTAGGTACAGTGCTCTCTTACGGTACTCGTATGTACATGTTTGCTACATGCAAACTTCCATAAAAATTAATAAGGAGTGCGTTTAGAGGAGGCTGTGTTTTACTTATGCAAATTCAAAATGTTTAATTTGTAAACACAAATTTCGTGGCGATTCGGGTGCTGTTTTGTTCATAATTCTACAATTACTATTATGCCCCAAAAAACAAAATTTTCCTTAATGGTTCCTTCTCCACATGTGCAAAAACTCTAGGTGTTTTTGTTTCTGGTAAAAAAAAATTTGGAATAAGTTTTCCTGACACCAACTAAGACTTTTGCTGATGTCAAAGAAAAAGTTTACTGATACTAAATGCGTTAGAAGGAAACTAAATTGGAGAGAGTAAAGTGTTTTTGAGTAGTAAATAGTTTATTATGACAGAATGAACACCTTGGCAGGTATCTTGCATCAGCTATGCTGGAGCTAATTAAGATTTTCAGAGGTAAAACCTTAATACACCATCCTATCTACATTTATTGTGTCATTGAAAAAATCATCTACTTCTCCCGGCACCGTTCTCTAAAATAAAATTTCTATGAGATTAAAATTAACAATAAAAATACTGGCGAAAAGAGTAAATCCCGAACGTATATTCAAGCTCAAATCGCGTCAGCGTTCGTAAAAGTTATCTTTAACTTTGGTACTACCAGTAAAATATTTATGATAACCTAAACTAAAACTAGTTAATCGCGGAATAACAAGTAGTAGATAGGGACAGAGTCATCTCCTCGCCGAGATCGCTTCCCTTTGGGGGGTAGAAAACAATGACCGATCGTAAAAGGGCATGTAATTGTCACTGTAGGTCAAATAAATTCTGTTCTTACTAATAATGTAGTTTTTTTAGGTCTCATCCAAATATTGTTACCTCCGGATAATACGAAAATACCGAATAGTTTATAATTTTAAATTATTCAATGTAATTGTGAGATACATAAAATTCTAAACTACAACATTTGAATGCTTATATCCGTAAAGTGATAGCAGATAAAAATGCTAATTAAATCCACAATTCCGAACAAACGATAAAACTGATACAGTTTCCAATGTAGAATCTGACAGCTGCTCATTTCAATACAGCTGCTAATAACTTGGCGGTTAATCCAGTGCCCGAGTTGACCGCATGAACAATGTCCGTGAGATGTTAATGACGGCTTGTCAGCACAATGCAGGAATCATCTGTCAGGCCCGAGCTGTCAGCGCAACCGCCACAGCACGTGTTGTCATTTTGTTCTGGACACAACCTTATGAATGTGGCTCGTATTAAATCTAGAAAGCACAGTTTTGAAATCTGCGGCATTGCAATGCCTAAAGGCGGTGATGAATTTATTCTTGCTAGATACTGTAAAACAGTTTTTTTATCAATTTAGGAAAGATCGATCCCCTTTTAAGCTTTATTCTGTCCATCCTCATGAGCCACTGGCCTAGGCGAGGATCTTATCAAACACGATAAGGGGGAGAGTCGATACAGTACAAGGTCGATGATACAGACAAAAAATGCTACGGTCACAGACAGGATTTGAACCTGCGCTATCCTCTAACTCAGACCCAAAGTGCAATGTCTTAGACCGCTCGACCATCGGCACTCCTTTGTTACAATCGTGTTGATAGAAAGGGCCCCTAACCTAGGGACTTGAAACTTGCTAAGTAGGTTCCTCCTGGTCCAAAAGAAAAAGTTCGGAAGGAAAAGGTCAAAGTACAGTGTCCGTCTGGCCGGCAACTGTTTACGTTGTTTTCTATCCTTCAATACTCAATTGTTATTTTTTATTAACCTTAAACACTTGTTCCGAAGGTTGTAGTAGTACTTTAAAAAAATTCAATTTCAAAATCTTGATTTGCAGTTATAAAACGGATAGAACACATCCAACTTCCCATGTTTAGAAGTACATGTTAATTATGTTTCGCTATATTTATGTCAAATTTTATTCAACCTATGGAATTTCACGTTAGGCAAAGAACTTCCATAGGAATGGAAATTCTTTATGTCATACATTATGTAGAAATACTTCTTTCTGTCAAACTCAAGAGATAGAGCCTCTACCTGAGACCCAACGTCCTAGACTTCATCGGCACTCCTACACCGAATTTGGATGGAAAATATATAAAAATTTCCGGTTTTCACCGTTTTTTGTTTATAATCTTCAAAATGAGGGCTCACTTAAAAGGGGTTTACATTTGAAATTTTTTAGTTGCTCTTGAATTCCCGCATTTTTGGGGGACACACAACTTTTACCTAATCGTTAAATGAAACTTCCTTTCCACATCGCACCACTGCCGAAAGGATATCTTCTTATATAAAAAAGAGGGGGACCCTGAATTTTTATTCACCATGTAGATTTTATAAAGTGACTGGTTGATATACACAAACCTACGTAAGTTACGGTGCATCACCGTCATTTAAACAACCTTACAATGGAATGATGTAATATAACTAACTTATAATAATTATTTTAACCCCTTGTAAGTATCTAGTTAGGAATATGAAAAATACAATTTCCCTTCCCCCCAAAACTTGCTGCCCTATGCGTGGGCACAGAATGGCTCGTAACTAAAAAATACGGGCCAGGCTGAAAAAAACACATTTCACTGTTGGAAGCTATTCAGGTATTGAAGGTTTTAAAAGTGTATACAAGAATATTTCTTTAGCGCAAATTTATTTATAAGACTGATGAGTACGGATATTATTTTCAATTAGGAGCAGCTGATTAACTGATATTATATGTAAATTTTGTATTTAGCTCACACATTCAGCCGAGCGATTTCCAAATAGTTTTTTGATTCCTTATACTGAGTATTTGCTCCTGTTTTAACGAATTCTGAAGATATTCACTGGTGGAAATACACATATTAATGTAAACCTAATATACAACTATTCTTCTGACGTATACAAAGCTTGTTTCGTTAAGGAGAAAAATACACAAAGTTACATCATGGAAAAAATAATACTGAAAGAGAAATGAAAAACAGATTTGAACTTGGAGAAAATATTGGAAGGTTGAAGAAACGGTGTGGACAGGTAGCATACAGAAATTGAGAAGAACCGAACTTTGAGCTCGAGAAGGAAAATTGGCTGTATTCAACATGAGAAGAAGAAACTCAATTCCCGAACTCTGACATCGACGTTATTCTCCTATAGTAACTCATGTTGTAAATTAGTTTTATTATTGTTAGACGCCATATAAATTATTATTAAATTAAATACTATATACTATATAGGCTACCTGTAGTTGTTTTGTTTTTATAAAACATCATATTTTAAAAACTAATCAACCAACTTTAACCAAACTCTTTGTGTTGATGAAATATGCGCCTATGCATAGCAAGTTAGATGCTTGTGCATAGGCCTCCATTTGGATTTGGCTGGGCGTTAGCAAAGTGTACCGTCCATTGGATATCTTCAGAATGAATTGAGTTAAAAACGTTTTTATTTTTAATTTTATAGTTTTACATGATTTTTCAGTACGGCCTCTTACATGAAACGAATGTAAAGTACTCCTATATATTTTGTATTAAAGAAGCAAAACAGTAAAGCGTTTCAGAACAGGTTGCTGGAAGAGGTACGATTTTATAATAACTGGATTTATACTTCCATGAATGTAACCATGAGTTATTTAATATACAAGTATAATTGTATGAAACCTTATGCAAATTTAAGTGTGCGATTCGTCTTTCATCTGCATTAAAACGCAATTAGTGACGTGTGTCCGAGTAGGTTTTGTCAGTTACGTTGACATTACTCGGAATAACAATTGTTTTCGCCTTAAACATGAACATTAACGTGATGTAACATGATGATGGAGTATAATGATACTGTTATAGAAGTTAACAATGATTCCAAGGTCAAAGCTATTTTATCATATCTCAGATATAAGTTTGGGGTCTTTTGCAATCGTTATATGTTACAAAAGCATAAAGTTTCGAGGGTGGGGATCTATCATCTTCGTCACGTGTGGGGTGATTAATGTATACAAAAATGAAAAACAGAAACAATAAGAGAAGGGAAATAAATGGGTTCTAATATTACCCGAAAACTGTTTGGGAGTCCAGTCCAGGCGTTGTCATTGCACAGAATGCAAGTCACGAGTACGAGGATCACACATCACATCAGCACAAGCGAAAGTGGAATACTGACAAGAAAATCAATGGGGGCGATGGGCAGGAGAGGGAGGGGTAAAGTGAACCAGCTTCCGGTCCTATGTCTTTCTCCTAGACCTTAGTATGTGTCCGAAGTTTGTTGGTTGAGGTTTATTTAAATTGGTAAAATCTGTTTAGGTTTCCTAGTTAATTCTTATTCTCAAAAGGTTTGTGTTACACATTTTGTAACATAAAACGATGGCACATGTCCGAAATCCTGTTATCCTTTCAAACCTTCCTCTTTCAATAACAAGTTTTAAACAAAGAATAATTTTGTTGTAATTATTTACAATATATTCAAAAAGTATAGATATCCGAGTTTGAACGTTAACCACAAACTATTAGTTACAATAACAGTAGTAACACTAAAATCTAGTGCATTTAGGCACATTATGTACAACCAATGACTTTTAGTTTTTAATTCGGTAAGAAAGAAAAGAGGTGCCAGTTTTTGGCGCTTTCCAATCAAGCTGATACTTTGAAAATGTATAACTTGGAAGCTTTTTTGATCCGAATGTGACCAGATGTTTATACAAGATAGGCACAAGTATAATTTATTTCAGTATAAAATGTTTAATATTAAAATTATTCAGGGTGAATGTATGAAAATGTGGTTATGGAACAGTCATTTTAATCTTTATTATTAACGTGGACGTTAAAAAAATCGGCATTGGTCTTGTTATAGAGCTTTTTAAGGCATTATCATGGACGTGTAATTAACAACTATTTAAAGGTTTAATTTGAACACAAATAAAATTGAGCAGGTTTTGTTAATTTTCCGTAGCCGGCGGACGGGCAGTTATTTATATTTCCTAAAGCTCACGTTATTCATATCGAAAACAAGTATTCCAACGTATTAATTCTTGTTCAGTCATATTAAATGCAGAATAGAGAAGGTTTTAAACATTTTTATAACCGTAAATCTACGTAATCCTAGGGGAACATTTACAAATTTAATCCTGTTTATTACTTCATATATAAAATTTTATCCAGATTGTAGTTTTTGACAAGAGATTTGTCAACGAGTTATAAATAACCGTGCATAAGTGGAACCAACTAAACAATTCCTCAAAACATATGAGTATAGTGTGTCTGCCATGCTTTAATTGGGAGGTCAAGATGTAACCTATATTTGAAGAAGCAGCTGGAGGAGGAACAGCTGGAGTATGAGAGTTATTGCGGCTGGAAGGGCTGGAGTCTCCAGATAACTGGATTATCAGCAGCTGACTGTTATTGCTCCTTGCATGTGCTGGATAAACCGCTGGAATATCATAAAGCAGGTCAGAAATCGAGAGCGGGCTATAACGGAAAAACCTTGAGTATTCACCCATAGAGCAATGTAAATTTTTATTAAATATTACGCTCCATTTTTGGATGCAGAATAATGTGAGATGTCTTACTTAAGATATATAATTAATGCACAACCAAACACGTTCTGCCTTGTCTTATAAAGTATACTTATTGAAAAGTTGGTAAAAAATTGTAAAAATTTGAATTTTTATATATATACAAAATGGTATACCCATAAAAACTAAAAAAAAAAAAAATGGAAAGGCAGTCGCGGGACTGACCGATAGAAGTAACTACGGTACCTCTCATAACAGGCTTTGAATATATATCTTGGAAAGTTATTTTTTACATTTCAAAATAATATGGGACACTCAATTTTTTAACATAAAAATATTTTATATTATATATTATTTGTATACATATTTTTGTAGTAGTTTTTACATTTCATATATTACAATGATACTGACTTCTAATTTTAAAAGTAATAAACATTAATACATTTTCCATACCACCGTTTGTATTAGTTCCTGTAATTTTGTCACTATCATGTTCACTACAATCTTGTATTTGCGAAACAATTGTTTTATTTTCATTGTCATTATATTTAAAAAAATTAAATTATGGGTTTATGATCACTGAATAAGAAATAACAATTCTGGGATAAAATCTTGCTGAATATCTGATACACAACATCTATTGTTGTTCCATATCTCGTTGTTATTATGTATTTATTGTTTGACATTCTTAAATTGATATAATCGTTTTAAAAGTCAACTAATGGTTTTGACTTTTCTTCGGAAACGTGTATTAAAATCTGTTTTAGGTATATTATTTTTTAAGTCAATGTAAGGTAAAACCTAATGTAGTTGAATACTCACATATGTGTTATAATTATAATCAACACTAATAACTCCTACTGATTTTCTTTCAGGATTAAACTACACTACGGCTTTGTTAGCTATAAAATATCTTTAAAAATCTATAAAAATCCTTTAAGTATACACCCATAGTCCACTAAAAGAAGTAGCAACGGTAATCTCTCACTAGAACGGCTGGATAGCCATTAGGCACTGATAGGAACGGCGACACTCACTGACATCAAAATGGCCGCGATAGTCTCGCCCCTAGCGGCCACAGAGCGAACATGCGTGATGCGTAAAGTGACGCGAAACGAAAGTCTTCCCTCGTGCAAAACATATATCCATAGCCTCCTAAAAAAGAATGTTTTTCTTTCTTTGTTTATCTAGTAAATATTTTCTTACCTGAAGAAAAGAATAAATTCCAATCCTTGAATAGTCGTGTCATACATTTTGTAACACACGGAACATGTCAAAAATAGTATTATCTTTCAAACCTTCCATCGCCAATAACAAAGTACAGTTATTACAGATGTAAATTCCTTAATCAGAAATATATTAACACATTGGCTGCAGAAGAAGTGTTAATGTCATGAGGTGCATAATTAATTGAATACGAGTATGTTAACTAATGCACTATAATTGAGTAGTTATGTACAGTGTTTTATAAATTGTGCTTTGCACTTTCGTTTAATTTCACAGAAATTGCACCAAAGAGCTTATTAATTTTTAAGTCTAAAATTAGACATACCGGTACAGTTAAGAAAAATTTTAATCAGGCTATATTTGTCTTGATCCATTCGACTCCCTTATCCAAAAATTGGGAAAGAACACAATAAATCTTACACACTTAAAGTTTATTTGGTAAAATCAGATGTTTAGGATATGGACAAACTTTACAAAGTTCCAGGACGGGGGAGAATTTTCATCAGAAGCTGTCAGGATCAGACTTTACGTCATTTCCGCAATATTGTGACTTTATCGTCTATCGTAAACAAGCTCTATTTTCCAAGCGTTTAACATGGTCCTGGAAATAAATACAGAACACAGTTCGCTATTGTGTTAAAATTTTTTTTTTATTGAATCCAGAGCAAATGATCGTACTTAATGTTTGAAAAATTAAAGAAGGTTTTGAGTTGGGTTACATTTTTTAATTCAAATACATTTAGGAAAAGCTCTTAAAGACAATTTTTCTGAAACTGAGAAACAAAAAGTATCTTTTCATCGTTCCACGTGATAATTAAAGGCATTAATAATACATTTGGTGATCATAAGAATTCTGACCAAAGATGAAGAAATTGATTTTTTACAATATTTATATAAAAATTACAGTGACAACAGTTTATAAAAACAAATTTTTCCTGAGTAATACTTTAATAAAAATTACATAGTTTTTCTTAAACTATATTTGATTAAAAATTGCATTTTCAGCCTCAAATCGTTAAAAATGCAATCCCTTAACTAATCATAACATTTATATACATAGGTGTCGTGAAAACCTTCGTTCTTTTCACTGGCTTTCCTTGGACATGTTAACAAAATTATAGCAAAATTCTTATTTTGAACACATAAATACCCGTGAAGTAATAAACACTGTGTCTATTTTTTTACCTGAAAATAAGTTATCATAAGGGTTGTGTGACTATAAAATTAATTAAAAATAATCCAACAGGAAAACGACCAACTTTACATGACCTCGATAATCGCAATAAGACATCTTTAGGTTTTTTTTCAATCAGTAATCAATAAGTAATTATGACTTGGACCTACTATGCATAAATTTAAAGATTCAAAAACATATGTATTATTTGTAGAATTAACACTCTGAAATAAATAATGAGGAATTTTTTTACAACCATTGAGTCATATTATGGACTAAGCGTTAGAAAAGACCATCACTTGGGCTGTAGAAATTTTTATTTCCACACGATATCTCGAGAAATCCTTAAAATTAAACTGTTGCAAGAAGGTTTATATATATATATATATATATATATATATATATATATATATATATATATATAAAAGCAACATAGAATTTCATAATGGCGAATATGCAATTTAAAGCTTTATTTATTGCTTTCCTGGCTTTTTTTTAAAGGGATTTGGCTGAGCGTTAGCAAACAATTTTACACTGTATTTATGGGTAAAAATGATGGCAATGAGAGAATTGCAGAATAAATCAATTTTGAACAGACTCCCATCATGTGACATAGTAACACTTGTAGCCAAATGAATTAATGAGCTATAGAAATGTTGCACACTAACTTATCGGAATCCTGAAAACTTAACTTAAAAATACACCACTGAAGTAATAAATACCTTAAGTTTAAAACAAAAGGAAGCAGCATATTTAACTTTAAGTGCAGGGAAAGGAAAAGCGCCAGTGGTAACATGTTAGAATAAACACGAAAGCCAGAAAGTTTAGAACATGTCAACTTTACTGCTGTGGTCAAGGGAAGGGAGTTAAGTTCAACTTGTTCAGTTCTGCAGTTGTGCTGAACTCAAACTGACAGGAACATTGAACACCTCAAGGATGAACATGAACTTTAACACCAAATCATTACGTACCTTGCGTCATAGTATATTATGTCTTTGAGCACGTACTGTTTCATTGTCTAAGTTAACATATAAATTTTCTGAAATGGGCTTTTATATAAATTCTTATTTTAGGTTAAAAGAACGGCACATTTGACTGTAACTCGGGTTTCCATTGTTTTAAAAAGAGATTTTGACAGAAAGAAGTGTTTCTACATAATGTATGACATAAAGAATTTCCATTCCTATGGAAGTTTCTTTGCCTAACGTGAAATTCCATAGGTTGAATAAAATTTGACATAAATATAGCGAAACATAATTAACATGTACTTCTAAACATGGGAGGTTGGATGTGTTCTATCCGTTTTATAACTGCAAATCAAGATTTTGAAATTGAATTTTTTTAAAGTACTACACCTTCTGAACAAGTGTTTAAGGTTAATAAAAAAGAACAATTGAGTATTGAAGGATAGAAAACAACGTAACAGTTGCCGGCCACACGGAAGACAGACGTACTGTATTTAGACTTTTTCCTCCCTAACTTTTTCCTTTGGACCAGGAGGAACCTACTTAGCAAGTCTTAAAAGTCCCTAGGTTAGGGGACCTTTCTATCAACACGATTGTAACAAAGGAGTGCCGATGGTCGAGCGGTCTCAGACATTGCACTTTGAGTCTGAGATAGTGATAGCGCAGGTTCAAATCCTGTCTGTGACTGAAGCACTTTTTATCAGCACCATCGATCTTGTACTGTATCGACTCTCCCCCTTATTCTGTTTGATAAGATATTCGCTTAGGCCAGTGGCCCATGAGGACGGGTAGAATAAAGCTTAAAAGGGGATCGGCCTCTCCTTAAAAAAAAACACAAAAAAACCTAACGGTCTCTAAATAAAGTGAAGTAACATTACAGACTTTTTAGATAATTTTTTTTAATAATTTTTGTGTTTTTAAAACTTAACTTTTGCTACCTGAAAGAGATACTAATTCCAATTCTTGAAATGTGGTGATGTATTTACGTAAAATATTTATATATACTACAAGTTGGTTGCGCAACACATATTAATTCACATAAACAGCATGGATTCAAAACACGCTCATAACAAAGTATTTAATATCTGTTACTCATTAAAAGCGATTGGTAAGGTACCAGAAGATTCTTCCAAACTTCTAAGTCAAAATTACTATTTAGTTTAAATAAGAAATGATCTGTTAAAAATAGTCTAAATAATATTGAACTAAATGTATCGTCTAATTTCTTATTTTGAATGTACAATTCAAAAACAAAAAATTGCTTATATCTTAGCTTTATTTTAAGTTTTTAAAACATAATTTTTTCATAATTTTTAAACTTAATTTTAATACAAGGCTACTTCCTGAAATATCTTATACCACATGAAGGAGTTAAAAAAATATAGAATATAAATATAAACTTTGATTATAACATTTTAGCTGATATATATATAAAGACGAAAGATTTTCCAAATCCTATAATATTTCATTATCCATAGTCAGTAATGAACTTTATATGTCAAAACTACTTTAACATTAGTATACAATCTTAAATATTACTATACAATAACAAAATAGCTAGAACGTACAATGTTATACATGAAAACTGCCATAACTTTAGTATACAATGTCATGTTATCTCAACAATAGAGAAGCTTTAAATTGATCTTAATCGGTTGGAAAGCAATTGTCAAGAACTCTTCTTGTTGATTATAACTCGATGCTAGTTTTCGAATGTCGAACAGCAAGTCATTGGATATGTTTATATCTATATATTTTTATCTCATTAATAATTTGTTCATGTATTAAACATACAAAACAATTCATGAACTATGAATTGGCTTAATAATGAAATTGAAGTATCTTTTAGTAATCTTTCTTCGTATACTTTACCCGTTGCGTAAATGGATTTTGTGTTTTAAACCCTTTCTTGGACGTGACACAATTTTCCATTTTCTGGAACTCTATTTTAGTTTCATTTGAAGCGTCAACTTTGGGGTTATCTTTAGTAAATACTATACCGATAATTGGGTACGTATATATTCAACGGTCAAAATAAACGAACGAATATGGGCATGCATGTGTACTTTTCCTTACAAGATACATCATCCTTACAAGATTTAATAGACATAATCAAAGTTTTTTAACTGTTTATACATATACGTAGCCTGTGTAACAACTAAATTGGCCAATGTTAAAATATGACACAATTGGATTCTTGAAATATTTTTGTCTTGCTCTGCAGAACCATCGCTGTCAACAGGTATTTAAACTAAGATTGTTTCCAAAACCGGAAAACTTGGATGAAAGTAAGACCATGTAAGTTTAAGAACTAAGATTTTAAGAAATGTCTGATAATGTAGACACAGTGAATGTCTGGAAAGAATAAGAGGGAGAGTTCGGTTGACGCCACGTTATTTTTAAACTTTGAAGTAATTTGAAAGAGGTGATAATTTGACAAGAGTATCAGCACGTACAGACGCACTGCTGCAGCAGCGTCAGCTGGCTCATGAATAGTCTGTCCTGACCAGTGCACCGGCAACTGTTTAGTGTAATGACGGGAACAACAGGGGTGATTACGGGCATGGGAGTGATCATTGATCAACCTGGCTAGATTCATTGTTCTGTAACCACAGGGTGGGCTTTACACATTGTTTGTATGTCTGCCAATATGAACCAACATCTATATACTCGAGTGAGTAACCAGATGTTTAAAAATACCTGAAATTACGAGAAATCTATGTAATTTCGTTTACTTACCGTATTCGCTTACGAATGACTTACGGATTAAAAGATAGATTATTTAATAATTTAAAATACATTGCATGAGTAAAGGAGCAGAAACACTGGCATATTCTGCAATAGAGCTGTTTCGAAATTCGGAAATCTCCGATCAATGTTTTTTAAATTGTTAAACAAGAAGAGTTTTTTTAACAAAAAAATATAAAATAATAACCGATAGAGATAATTTACAAACTTGTTTCAAAACATTCTTTTGGTTGTGAATGCCTCTTGTTCTGTGAAAGAAGTAATGAATGGTAATTGGATTAACTCGGCAAACACCATTACCTGGTAGCAAACACCAGCGCATAGTAGCAAACATAAACGTCTGATAGCAAACACCAGCGTCTGGTAGGAACCCCGAGCACATGATAGGAAACACCAGCGCCTGATAGCAAACTCAAACGCCTGATAACAGAAAGAAGTGCCTGGTAGCAAACACCAGCGTCTGGGAGCAACCCCGAGCACATGATAGGAAACACCAGCGCCTGATAGCAAACTCAAACGCCTGATAACAGAAAGAAGTGCCTGGTAGCAAACACCAGCGTCTGGGAGCAACCCCGAGCACATGATAGGAAACACCAGCGCCTGATAACATTTACTGGCCGGCAAATGTCTGCCTGTATGATATATAGAGATAGTTTTAAATTCTACAGTGTAAGTGGTTCGAAGACGAGTTCAAATGTACATATTTCACAAAATAAAAGCCTCATGAATTGATTTTCAGTTTTCTCTCAACCGGGGGAATATTTACACAAAGCAAACCCGTACGTTAATTTGTAAGAAGAGACCAAATAAGTTATAATGTTTTTGGTAAATTAATTATACAGTAAATTAATTAGATAAATCCATTGATATAAAACGGGATGACAGCCATTTAAAATTGATTAATTAACTTACAAGATTATCATATGTTCTTTAACAGTAAATAGTAACAGTTCTGATTAACTTATTTATAGGTTCCATTTATTCTGAGTTACACCTTTGATTATACTACTTGCATATGAGCAGGTGTCTGAGGTCCGGGGATTATTTCAGTTAGTTCTGAGATCTGACGCTAGGGTTGCGCCCGTAACGTTTTTGATTGTTAACGTACAATTGTATATTCCGTAAGCTGCTTAAGCCTCTCGCTCCTATGATTGTTGTCCGAGCCTTGAATGAATACCTTCTGGTAAGAACATATTGGATTCATATCACCAAACCAAATAAACCAGAATAGTGCCTAATATGAGGTCTCGCTATCTTTTCATAGCAAAAACACAAACGGTTTAAGGTTTAAGGTTATTAAACCTTAAGTGTTTAAGATTATTTGTAAGGTCATTGATAATTTTAAACGATATTTAATGTTTTTGAACTCAAGTTAGTGGAACAAAAAGCCTCGTATTCCATTTATCCTGCTTGAGGAGGCATCTCCCAATTAGCAAGTAATTAATCACGAACCATGTAAGACTAATCTATGTCAAGATGTAATGATCTAATCCTCCCGCCGTGTCACACCCAGCGATCACATAAGACCAATAGATGGAGCAGTGGGGTTGCCCGTTGAAGCCGCCTCTGTCGCCTGATGATACAACAATGGCGGCGACCTTGGGATGATTCACCCTAGTGGCGAGCGCTCAGACTGTGTTCGCTGCTGTCTGGCAGGTTTTAGAACATGAGAAGGAAGATGAAGATCTCGACTATTACTATGATATTGTAGGAAACACTTCAAATGTAACGACGCATATTGTGGAGTACCTTTCTGGTTTTGTAGTAAGAACGTTAAGAAATAAAATAGCCTGTAGCGGGTGCCTACAGCTGTTACAGGCTAATGAGGAAACGCAATACCGCAACAGTTTGAATAAGTTGTAAAAATCGAGGAGGACTTTTACAACCTTCTGAAGGTGTTGTGAAACTTTGTTTGTTATGTGAAACAGAAGTAAAGTTGCGTATTAAGAAAGGCGACGTGACAACTGTGAAAAACTAGAGGACAGAATGGTAAATTCAGGGTTACGAAAGTGTATCGGTGTAAATCTGTTCCCAGGAGGGCATTGTTTTGTACAAGATCCTGGGGTAAATCACCTTATATTAGTTCAAAAAGCTATTTGTAAACAATACTTCAAAGTGCGACTACATCACCACTGCAAAAATGTCAGTGCATCATTACACAAAACCAGAATACGCAGTCATCTATTAAAAACTGTAATATTTTTTAGGACAGTAGAGAGGTACGTTTTATTGTAAAGCTTTGGATATTTATGTTTCTAATTTTCATATTTTAATTTCCATTATATTAAATTCATTATTTATAAACATAATGAATTACCCATTTGGGTAATTTGGTGTGCCAGCATCTGGACTATTTCGCATGTAGCTATAGCTTTTTTAGAAATAGTCTTTTCATCATGCTCAATGATACTTAATTTATTTATTTTTTACGTTATTTTTTTCTAATAGCTTGGTGGTAAATTTAACTTATTTGTTTTGTACTTTTTTAATGAATTAATATTTGTTTTCTAAAATTGCACTGCTAAATGAGATTGTACATTGTTAATTACCTGATTTCTTGTAAATGTATAGATTTTTCCAAGTAGATCTGCTACATCATTTCTTGTTGTTTGTTATTTGCTCTAAATTTTATCTTGTTAATTCTTAAATGTTTATCATTATTTTTCTTTTATCTTGTTGTTGTTGTTGTTGTTCTTGTTATTATACTCAAGTTATATTAGTTTTCGAGTTGGTTAGTGTTATTTATGATTTTTTTATAATTATTGCATAGTCAAAACTAACACACACCATGTTTTATTATAAATTTGTTCGATTATGCTGTCTGTCTTGAATTAATTAATTTGCACTATTCTTATAAAAAATGGTTGTCCGTTGATAAATAAATAAGTCTATGTCTAGTGGTTTACTTTATTGTACCTTATATTGCCTCAAGTTTAGTTAATATTTTAATTGCACTGAATGACAGTTTCTATTTACATGAAATGATAAGCGAATGCCTTATAAATGGGGTTTTAAAAATGTTTAACATATTAAAAATAATTAATTACATTTAAATGAATTTTAAATTAACGATATGTTGAGTTTTAATTTAAGAGCCGAGAGCGGCCTGGAGTGTAGGCAATCTGTTGTAGGTCGGGCGATGCGGTCAGGGTTTTCGCCTATATTCTGCCGATAATATCAGGAAAACGACTGGTCTTAGAAAATAAAGTTTCGAATGAAAAAAATAATTCAACTCTTTATCTCAAACTTTCCCGCTTACAAAACTTGCCTGTCCTAAAAACAAAAAAAATTCCTCACAGACCGACTTTTTCATGTTACGATTTCAAATGTGTATAAAACTTTTAAAGTTTTTTGCTCATTAAAATTATATAGAGATCAAAACTGGTAATTTGAGTTGCGCCATTGGAATCGGTGTTTTATGAGATATACGTACACCAAATTTGAACATTTTGGCTTAATCCTAAGTGGGCTAGGTGGCGATTTATTTATGCGCGCGGACTGCAATTTTTAAGCTTTTCTGGACGGCGTTTGGCGTTTCTAGACGTTCTCAAGATGGCCGCCACTGGCTTCAACACCAGTAATGCTGTAGGAATAGGAGTGCTCCATCTATTGGTCTTATGTGATCGCTGGTCACACCACCCACAACTCTACACAGCGCGCTGTGTCACGTGTCAATCATTACTTGCCACTGTGACGCAGCGCGGGGTCGTTCGTCAAACCCGAAATCCTCCTCCGAACTAAAATGATTTTCACATTTTAATATTCTATCTCTTATAAATACAATTTAAATCCCCCTGCGGATTCATTGTTTGAAGTTTGTTTTTGATGGTGGATTGTTTGTATTGTGAAGGAAGTAGGATTTTCAGGCCATTTTCCATAGCTCAGCGACACAACAAATCTGTAACACTACGTTTCGAAATCTGTAGCCTGATCTCTTCTTCAGGTGAATAAGTAACTAAAAAAAATAATTAAAATCTAGGTTAAGATAAACAAATCATACCAGAGCGTTGTGATACGCATAAACAACGCTATACAAATTATAATTAATGTTGTGTTATGTTTTTTATCAAGTGCTTGTTTTAGAGTTATAGAAGTTGCCACACAACATGGTGGTTGTGATTCCTGAATTATGTACGTCACAAAGTTCTGGTATATATTATTTGTTGGGTTAGTTATTTACCTGAAGAAGAGATCAGATTGAACATCCCGAAACGTAGTGTTACTGACCATTTGTATCGCTGAACGATGGCTAATGAGAAAAATTACGTTTCCCACTGTAGAGTTTCAAGTGTACAGATTAAATATTCTTCCGTTAAGTTGGGTATCGTAGAAGTGTTTAAATAATAAAGGCCTACTCAGGAAATCAAGAAACGGCGATGATGTTTATGTGTTAAGGTAGATAGGCTATATGTGTTAATAATGAGGTGTTAAAATCTTAAGATTGTGTACAAATTTATTCATTGTGCTATTTTTGTTGCCATAATGGTTTACTCATAAAACCAATGTAGAAGTGGTCACTAAAGCTCGACCAGATCAAGTTGAGTGACCATGCATCATCATCGCTCGGTGTTTTCCTACATAACAATGAGGCTTATTGCTAAATTTTAGTTTAAATGACAGTTAATTTTCGAGTTCATATAGTATGGACAGACAGGAATAAAATTTGTCCAGTTCCTCGAGTTACAGGTTTCGGTAACGCTCAGCCAAAAAATACGTTCATCAACTATATTTTGGATAGTCAATGCTGGGCATCAAGTGAACAATTTAATAATTAAATACATAATTTCCATTTAAAAGTGTTTTCTAGGTTCCAGTGTTGGAAATATTACAACACAGTTTAATTATTCTATATAAATAAAAAATACGTTAATAGCCTATATTTTCTACCTATATTATCAAATCGACGCTGTAAATGCAAGGATATGTGGCTGAATCCATAACTATGTAAAATGTCCTTGGAGGCATTATTTCTTTGGAATATACCAAGTTTTTACTTCAATGCCAAGGTCCTAGGTCTATCCACTGATCTAGGTAAAGAAGTCTTATTCTGCCAGGTGAAGTTAGGGCCAAGAAGCCCTATCTAACGCTTAACCTGACGGCTTAGAGGTGACTTCCGAACCACCACAAACGACCGGGCAGGCGGGCTGCTCGCAAGGACAGGATCGCTCAGCGGTCACCCATCCAAGCAGCAGCCACCCACGCTCGACGTTGCTTGATTCGGTTATCTTACCTTAACCGTTGTATCCTTCCTCCTCTGTAGACTAATGTTTATAGTCTCCACTCTAACCGAGAGATCACGGGTTCAAATCCCTGGGAGGTCCAATCGTGTACTTTGACAATAACAACCAGTGCACTTCGAAGCCGGCCATAGCTGACGCTGAGGCTTAAATGAGATTTTAAAAAATCGTTGTACCCGCTAAATTGCGCCATTGATCTTAACAATATTAAAAGGTTCAAACTCTGAGAAAACCTACTGGAAATTCTTTAGTTAGTTGTTGTATTAGAATAATTATTATTGTGTATTGTAAAATACAGTAACTAACATAAGATATTGTAACGTTAGAAAGCATTTGAGTTAATAGAGATTAGACCCATACACTTTAAAATTGACAAACAAATCTTTGTAGAAATATTTTATTTCACGTTTAGGAACCAGCTTGGTAATATTTATTCAGTGTTTTTATAATTCAGGTTGAACCTGCTGAAACTAAAGTAGACGAACTTTCAATATAGGTTTACTGGAGAAGGTATTACAGTATCTGATGGCTCAGACGCTGGGGGTTCAGTGGGGGAGCTGACTTTGCGGCTGGAGCCTTCAGATAAACCGGATTATCTTCAGCCTGGATAACCCGCTGGAATATTCCAGTTACATTGGAGGGTGTGGTAATTATCTTTGAACATAATACACCCACTAAACTTATAGAGCTTTATTGATTGTTAGGTGAGGAATTTGCTTCGCATTTTCTTGTTTTATACACTTTCTATACATCTAGCGCAAACAAAGGGATCTAGCAAAAAGAATTCTGGAACATTTCAAAAGAGGGGTTTAATTTTTTGTATTCTTAATGAATATAAAATCAAATTAAACTTCAGTAATTAACTGAGCCTCACCAGCGTTTAAAACATTAAGCATCCATAGACATGACTTGTGGGTGTACAATAAAGATAAAAATATGTTTATGTTCTTCTAACATAATCTTCTTTTTATCTTTCTGATTCAAAAACTATTATAATATAAAATATCATAATTTAAGATCTTTTATATCAGTGCGTCATTTAAAGTCCAGAAAATGCTAAGTATATTTACAAAACACTGTTGAATCAGTCAATTCAATGATTATGACGATTTGAATCGCAGCCAAAAGTGACTAAAAATTGGCGGGAATCTTCTGTAATTAGCCATACGTTTTTTCTGTTAGTAAGGCAAGAGTAGGTCAGATGTTCGTAATCTGACTAAAATTAATAATTAAACTGAACTACTCTTTTATTTAACAGTTTAATTCTCACAGATAGGATAAAAACACCACTACTCTTGGAACTTTTTGTTTGCAGGATTAATACTTTTCGAGATATTTAATTTTTGAAACATCTAAATGTAGCCCTTTTTGAGACCAAGAAATAACTATTATTCATCAACATTTTGAAATTGACCTTAAATCGCATTAACGACAAATGCCCTTTTAAGATATTTCAATTAATTAATCGCTTTTGAAACGTGATTTTATAAGTGAAAACCCCTACGAATATTATGAAGTTTGTTGCTTGTTTTGGATATATTGCTTCCTGCAGTTACGCAACCATCGAAAAATAGGGCTGTATTAATGTTATATTATCCATGGAAACGTCCGAATTCGTTTTAATTCTTTCAATAATACATTGATAATAGTACCTTTCAAACAAAGGATGACACTGGCGTTCAAAACCTCCCCAAAAACGCAATATTGCAGGTATTATGCCTGATGCTTAACTTGTCTACCAAACAGAGAGTACTGATAGCTAGCTCACAATGCCGTGTACTGTTATCTGCATATGCCGCATGTTCAGTACACCCCCACTGGGCCACCACACTGTGTAGTTGAGGTTCTCCATTATACAATACACCGCAGCAGACAAGGGGTGACAGGCCCACGTGCTGGTTCTTTTTCTGTTTCATTACGTCCAGTGACAGTACGACCCTGGATATTTATGGGCTTTAAAAAATCGTTTTTTACAGCACAGTTCTTGTGCTGCTAACAAAATTTAAGGACTACGTATGGGGTAACATTTGCTAATGCACGTTATACAGACTACTAAGTGTACACTAAGAGCAATCACATGGAATCATCCAAATTAGGAACAAAAGAGTGGTCGCAATAACACGCCCAAGAGGAATTTCCAATGCTATATGTGTTTTAGCGTAGGATATATACACGCAGGGTGTAAATTAAGTCCTGATACCGCCTGGATGTATTGCAAAACGAATTAAGATATTCGATGTACAATCTTTTGATTATTAAAATACTTTTTATTTGGATTTTGTGGAAGCCTGAAAAATCCCCCCGCCTCCCTTATTCAAAGGAGGGTAGAAGGGTTACCCCCTTTTCCACATTTTCACATTGCACCTCCTAAAATGACCTGTCGTTTTAAAAGTTCTATTCAATAGAAAAAACAATGGCAATAATTCCAACTTCTCTACGACAATCTTAGCAAACGTTAAGGGCAAATAACCATTAAGCCACGTAGAAAAAGACGCCTCTTATCAAAACTACGCACATCACAAAAATTAGATACTACGTAAAGAGATTACCATGCTACCTCAAGGCTTACTGAAAGGTATCACGCATGCATTTGTGTTGATATGAGCAAGATATTAGCATTGTAACCTATAGATTACGATTATTTTTTTTTTAACTATTCGCCTATTACCTATTTTCTAAAAACGTCATTTTAGTGTCATTGTCTTTCTTTTCAAGGACATGTCCCACAAAAAAGGGTTTCAA
>NW_025782631.1:0-34865 GCF_021130785.1 Homalodisca vitripennis
AATGTTTCATTACTTACTTTCTTATATATACTAATGAATAAACAAATATGTAGTAGTTTTGTTTTGGTCTTTAAGGACGTAAACATAATATTAAATAGTGCAATATGTTAGTATTTATACATATTTAAACTTGGTTAGCTTAGAATTTATAAAAATACAGGTCTCAAATCAAGGATATCTCTTTTAGAATATTATAACGATTATTGAAGAAAAACCTAGAGTTTTGGTTGTGTAATGTGAAAATTAAAGTTTTGATCTTGAATATGAAGTCAATATTGTGTGAAATCCTACATTTTAAGTGTTTTTTCTCACTTTATATGTACATACACAATTGTTTAAATTAAGAAAAGAATTACATATATAAGAATGTGGGTTAGTTATAGCAATAGATGGGTATTTTTTATTCTATATAACTTAAATACTAGGGGAGATTCTTGCATTTCTACCGTATCATTACCGCAAAGGCCAGTTTCGTTTTTCATTCATCCAACAACTGAAGATGAAGTTATTTCCATTATTAATGGTTTGAAAAATAAAAAATCTTCTGGTTTTGATGGCTTCAATGTTGTTTTTAATAAAAAACTATAGTAAATGAAATTTCTTCCGTTTTGAACTTAATTAATAATTTAAGTTTTACAAACGGAATTTTTACTGAAAAATTGAAGTCAAATATAATCGTGCCAATTTTAAAAAAAGGGTTATCAGTTAAATTTGATAATCTAAGACCAATAAGTCTTTTATCAATATTCTCAAAAATTTTTGAAAAACTCATGAAATTACGCATTATAAAGTTTTTTAGATAGATTAAATTTTTTTAGTGATAACCATAAACAAATTATAATATGGATTTAGGAAAGGAAAATCTACGGAAGACGCTTTGTTAAATAGCTAAAAATCTGATTTATAAAAGTTTATACAGTAAAAAATAAAACATCTGGTCTTTTTATTAATTTTAAAAAAGGCATTTGACTTAGTCAATCGTGAAATACTTTTAGATAAATTACATGCAGTTGGTATAAGAGGAGTAGCACAAGACTGGTTTCGCAATTTTCTCACAAAATCGTAAGCAAAAGAGTAAAAGTATGTGGTGCTCTGAGTTTTCCCATGACTGTCTCCGCAGGGGCCCATCAGGGTTCTGTTTTGTCTGCTACCCTTTTCATAATTTTTACTAACGATTTGTTTAGAGGAGGAGTTTTACGGAAAACCAAGCGTTTTTTGCTGACGATTTTGCCATATTTTATTTTGAAAAGAACTCTCAACAAATTTGGAACAACATGATTGGACCATATACGAGTTTTTGAGAAAGTGGTGTGATGAAAACAAAATGGAAATTAATGTAAATAAAACAAAATTTATGAATTTTAATTTTGTTGGTTTTAGTTTTAAACGAATTAGTAAAATATCACGAAAAAACTGTACTGGAAATTTTTTGTAATTGTTGGAAAGGTGGATCAATTTAAGTTATCTTGGGATAAAGCATATTTACAAAATAAATTAAAAATCTTGTATCAGAAATTTTTTTTTTTAATTGTTGTGACGAAAAGTTATTAAGAATCTTATATTACGCCTTAATTCAATCAGGTTGCAATACGCAAATTCAATGTTGGGGCGGGACTTTTAAATTACCACGTAGAAAAAATTGCGAGTTGTACAAAATCATTTTTATTCGAATCATATTAGGAAAAATGTATTAGAGAAAGTTCCTATCCTCTTTATTGTGATTTGAAAAGTCTCCCTATACAACACCTTTTTGTATATAAGGTACTAAGATTATTTTATATCAGAAGTGGTAATACTGGAACTTTTGAATTAGTTTTATAGGTGCTAGACTTAATTTTCAGAACATCTTTCGAGTACCTAAAGTCAACAGATCTTCATTTAGGCAATCCTTTAATTATCTTGGTCCAAAGTACTTTTAACAAATTACCGCTTGAAATAAAAATTATGTAACTCATTTAATAGTTTTGATAAATCTGTTAAATTGTGGTTGTTCTCGTTAGAGGATACTAATTTCTTAAACAGTTTATTGATTTAGTAACTTTTTGTTTGAAATTTTTCTTTTGTATGTAGCCTACACGTATAGTAATGTAAAACAACATTAATAAAAAAAAACTAATTATTTTTGGTTTGTAAATAGCAAAATTATTACGTTTTTTATATATTGATTTGTATATATTTATGTTCAGGGATATGTTGATTTATGTATACAGAAAAATTTTTCAATATTTAAAAGGAAAATTTCTTTCTTTGTTTTAATAACTTATATGTTTAAAAGTGTATTTTATTTAGTTAAAGCTACACAGAAGATGGTAGTTAAAGTGATGGACTGGACTCTGTTTATTTATATATTATATCTTAGTTTGCGCTGCCACATAATTGGAAATCGTGGCAGTGTCATTCCGAGGTTTTGTAATGTTTATTTAATTGTTTAGTTATTATGGAATAAATCATTATTCTCGTTATTCTCATTATTTGACATAATATTATGTTTAATTTTGATATCATGTAATTTAGCTGTAACTGCAAAATTATTCTGATAAAACCTTATCAGATTTAAAAGAAATATGTCTTACATAAACGCAAATTTACATCAGGAAAGATTAGACTCTATCCAGAGACTTTTAATTAACATATTGTATATCTGGGATATAAAATTATTCACGTTAAACTTTGGAACCGCTAGTTGACTTCTAGGTATCATGAAAATGCAAATTTTAAAATTGCATATGAAAAGAAACCTATGAATTTATTTCCTTGTGAAATTTATTGACCGTTCCTTACTTGTTTAAACCTTTTGCAACAAACCTAGTTACAAGTATAACAAAGCTATTAATACAAAGACAGAGTTGTTGATGGTAATTATCGCTTTACACCCTAATGGACAATTTTACAAAGAGAGCGTAATTTTCTGTACATGCAACAATCTCCTTTTGTAAAAACTTACTTTATTTACCTATAAAAACACTCGTTTGTATCTAAATTTTTTTCCTACGGTGTTAATAGGTTCATAGTTGAATTGGTTCTAGAGTTAACCCAAAACAATTTTAATAACACTATTTATGAACAAATACTTAGTTGCAAAAACCTTTTAAATATGTTTTGGAATTTTAAAAGACCCACCCTTTTAAATATTTAATTAATTTATAAAGCAATTAATTATAAGGCAAAACATATACGTTAAAGGTACAAGTTTGTATTAACCAATTTTAAAATCTATATGTACTACATAATCTTAAACAGATATTCATATGACAGGCTACGTGAAACCCTAATTTTATCACAATGATTTCTAAATGAGTAACTAGTTAGTTGCATAATGGAAATATACTTGAAATACTGACGTCACTATACTTCACATGGTTATTATGGTACTTTAATTGCAAACAAAAAGCCATAAGTACATTGCTGGAAGGAATGATTATCAGATACTAACTATATTTGCGATTACATATCCATCTATTGAATTTTATTAATATATTTATTATCTTTTAACATTAAAAAATAAAGCATTTTCTATACCCTTTGTCTTAAACGACTATAGGAATATGTCATTGTTGCTTACGATATTGTTATTTAAGTTTTAAAACCCGTGCTCAATACTAAGCACAATTATTTCAGTAAATTTTCAATATAAGTATAAGTAACATATATAGGTTTTTGCCATACATTGTTTGTAGATGAATTTTGATAAGGATTGTGAGAAGATAACTCAACATAATAATCCAGTAAATATCATAATTTAAGTTGAAGTTAACTGTTGGAAGGTTTTCCATTACTCCTAATTAAGAAATTATTATAAGTCTTAACTTTGAATCCAAAATGTTTGTTGCAAATTACAAAGACCTTTATAACAATACTATAGATAACAACTTGAAGCAGGAGGCAATGGAAATCATGTTCACTTGAACTGTAGACAAAAGTTTTAAGTAGCAATCAACTGAGCACAAAACTGTGGTGAAAACTCATAGCAAAGCATCTCTAGTAGCTGCTATTACATTGTAGAGTAAATTATTTAGCTTTACCTTTGGATTGAATTGATATTAACTAGTAATGATTAATTCAAAATGTTTTTATTAAATATTATAACATTGTAAGTAAAAGTTATCTACTGTTGGTAATCAAGCAAAGTTTATATCTAGAAAACACTTTGTGTTTTACTATAGAACCATTAAAAATTAAAAATTAACTTAACAGTATGATAATATTGAACCTGTCTACACAAAAACTATAACAATATGTGTTTATATTTATTGAAATTAAATTAGGCTATTGGCACTTATAAAAATATATGTTTATATATATATATATATATAATATATATATATATATATAATATATATATATATATATATATATATATATCGATTTTTGTTCTACGTTCTTTAATTATATATGTGTGTGATAGTGTTATTGTTAGTGAAAGAAAATATAAAGTAGCATTCATCATATGTTTTACTTTTAGTGATCATAGTTAAGTTTATATTAACTAATCCAATTATTTGATTTGAAGAAGAAAATAATAATTAATTATTCACGGTACACGAAGGATTTATTTTTATTAATTATTTCTTTCTTGCTCGACAAACAAAAAGTAACTTAGCAAGAGATCTAAATTTATTTAATCGCTTTGAATCAAGAAACTCGGGGATATGAGCGCGATACCATGAGACGTTCTGGGACTGCTCTCCCGTTTATTTAATATTTGAAATGTGGGCTATTCACTAAGAATCACAATGTGGACTCAAAAGGAGTAATTCTCATTATTTAATTTAAATAATGTTAGTCTTATTAGATTTGTGGTAAATTCAACTAAAAGTATTATTCGTGTATTTGTTTAGGAAATCGATGGCCTTTAATAAATTCTAAGTATACAGGTTTTAATGGGAGCCCTTTTTGAAAATTTTTGAATATTACGTTATATAAAAAATATATAATGATAGCATTTCTTTTAGTAATTGGTCTTGCTTTCATCAAGATTGTCACAAATATGGAAGGATTTTAATTTATAAGATTTTTAGATAATAATTTTCTTTCAACAACACATACATACAGTCAAAAACGGGAAAATAAGAGCAGAAGTCCCACGTTCATATGTGCAATTTATTTTTGTTTACCTGTGCTATGTTTAATACCTTTGTCAAGAGAGTTTTGGAACACACGTTATGTGTGTGCATTTGAAATAATAATTTGTCCGAATATGGTCCTAACAAGTTGAAACTTGTGTAAAAGAATCGATAATAAAATACCTTGTCTGATATTGTTACGGCGAAACAAATACAACATGTTATTTATGAGTGCAAAGGCTCAGCACGTCTTTATTGATGTGTAACTCAATAATAAGATATCAAACTAAATTCACGTCATCCTGTCGCGTATGGCAGGTGTGAAATCAAACATAGTGATAGGGCCTACTCCTCCTTGAAATTTATGATTGAATTAAAAATGCCAACAACAGCAAGTTTCTTCTGATATACATACTGAAGAAATTGGTACAATTCCTACATTTTGATACAATTTAATGGCTGTACAACATATAACTATAATTATAGTTTCTAAATCCGTAAAATAACGAAGTTTAATTAGTAAACATTATTTAAAGTACATTTTAACTCTGATAATTTAAGAAAAAAGTTTGATTTGTTAATTTAAATATAAAGAGAAGTTACATTGATAAAGTATCTAATTAAGTTAGAGTGTGGAAAGTTTTGAAAGTTTTCTCATGTTATGCTTTTATTGAAGATACAAAAATATATTATTTAGGTATCGTAGGAAATCTTCTATATTCTGTTCAAAAAGTGTTTCTGAAAATTTAGATTAACAGTGAGGAAGTAACTGTTTTGGTTAACATTGAATTGAGGGCTAGAAAAATATGTAAAACAGCTAAATGGTTTGGAATTCGCGGTATTAAAACATAAACGTCTTTTAAAAACACTGACGTCCAACGGATTAAGCATTATTTATATTAATAATAAACTAGCTTGTAAATTAATAAAATTAGTTCAGCGTTATAGGGGTATTAGTATATTTTAAAATAGGTTAATACAACTTGTTTTCATAACTTTAATGGATTTTTACACATTATTAATGGGAATGACCTTGAATTTTAGCAATTTGTAGTAGGTTACTTAAAGATTTTAATTACATTAAATAATGTCTTAAATTCATTAACAAACGGAAAACCGTTACAAGATTATCAAACTCTCATAAAAACATACTACACTCTATAACGCAATGATCATCTGAACAGATATATCGTCTGCCATAACCTGCCGCTGAGGAAACTCATGTATTATACTGTATGTTACCGTCAGCCACACTTATTGGTATATTCTTTTCCTTCACCGTCTTTTACAATTTTATTATTTTAAAAATTCAAACTTAAATTGATAATAAAAATTAGTTTAGATTTAAAAGACTCAATTTGTTCTCTTTTGCAACGCATTTTCTTTCAGTTATGCAGCGTAGGCTATATTTGAGTCAGTGGAAATTGACAAATTTTGATGTATTTAATATTTACAACATAATATAAAGTTAAGAGGTTTTCATAATGTATAGGTATATGTTTAAATTCCTACAATTTCAAAGCTTATAACCACAATCGTGATGGTACAGACATTTGTTTCTGAATTAGTTATGAAAACTTTTAACCCGTACGTAGAATACTTTTGATATACCGTTTTTTTTGATCATACTGTGAGTCTATATTGGCCACATACACTTTAAACTGATACTTTGACTCACACATTAATACTAATGATATAAATGTAATGAATATCTCTCACATAAAAATATAAAATACATATTAGCTTACAAAAAACTATATGAGTACTGCGTTACCACAAACCTATAAACTTTACTATTTCCATATCTATTACATAGTCCCACCAAGCTATTGAAGTGTTGTAATAGACGTAAAAGATATAATTTTTAATAATCAATTTCTGGTAAAATTGGGGTGGTATCAAGTGAGTAATATTATGCACAGCAGACCTCTTGACCCTCCCCAGCTGACCGGTCTGTACACGACAGCTAATCCAGGATCTATGTATAGTTGCTGGCTGTTTCAGCGTAGGATAATAAACTATACTGCTCACCTTGGTATACTAAACCTATTCCTGTCTGTTCTGACAAGGACTGTTTTACACTAATATTGAATCGATACTTGGACAACAATACATGTGTTGTATTTTAGAATATATTCTACAAGTTATGCTATAATTACATATTTATTCATTTAACCAGCATTTACCCGCGGCTTTGGACGAGATTATTTAAAATAAGAGGACGTAGCCTTCGTATATAGATAATTATTTATTATGTAATATCATGGAATCGTGTTAAACAGAAGTAGGCACATATCTGGAACTTGTTAATTCAGTGTACACGATTAAGAAATTGTAAAATAACTACAATCCCACATTGTAGAGCAGTTATATATTAAAAACATTATTCACGCCTACTATGACTTAATTGAAAGAGTAAGACTAAGTGCCGGTGTTATAGCTTCCCGTGTTTTTAGCGAGTCCCATGACTATGATTTGATTTTAAAACATTATGAAGGAGGAGGATAGGAAGAAGAATCGAATATTTTTAATTAGAAAATAGATTTCTAGTATAATTATATTATTACTCTATTATGTATAAAATTGTGTTTACGAACTCTTATGGGTATAGGTGCACCGGGTGAAGGACAACAACGTTTTGTTGTTGTTAATAGAAACATACGTGCTTAGTTCTTCAGAATTTTTTTATGTGTTATTTACATTTTATTTCATTTTTTATTTCAGAGTAGAGGAAGGATTGAAAAATTTAATCATTATTGTTTTTGTAGCCTTCATTCAAGGAAAATTTTAATATATGATTATCATATTAGCCTGCAGGTTTAGGAATTGTTGAAAGTTTTAAGTTATAATTAATATGCGTAAAATCTAATAGTATAACAAAAAAGAATATAAAAGTTGATGCATTTAATAAAAACATTATGAAACTTTATACATTATAATCGGTCACGAAATAATGTATACGAGATGTATAATTGTGATGTATTATTTTAAATATTGTAGTTTACGCAACATTCTTGTTTTTCACACATTTACATCACAAGGTTTTCTATACAGTTTATAAACATTACTGATCTTAAGGAATGTAAATGATCTTATTATATCCTACTCCGTTAGTCCACATAAAACTTATGACTACCCACGGTTTTTAAATGTATAAATATTTATTTAATATTAGTTGACTTTATAAAAACTAATAAATGATAAGATTCCATCTTTTATAGTGCTTCTGTTTTAATGAAATAATGGTCCTATTACAAAAACAGCGTAATCGTATCCAAAGGGGTCTCTTATATGCTTAGCAGTGAGAAGAGACCGTTGCTGGAGACTTTTCCCAAGTTGATGCGGGGTTATAGGTGCAGTTTGGGTGGTCAGGATGCAGTTTAACAACATTTTTCTAAATATTTTAAGTTCCTAGTGTGCTCTTGGTAGACTGAGAGGACTGCAGAGATTCAGTACACTGCTATCGGAATCTGATAGGCTACAGCTGATGCAGTCATTGGTTTTTTTCTGTATTTAGTTACGGTTATCCTGCCTACTGGAACAGCATATCAGGAGGTGACAAGTATATAAAACCCAAAAATTATAGCACTCGGCAATCAGGTTAATTTTCAACCTCTGGATTCATTGATCAGGTTACCCTTTTTGTGAAGCTGCTAAAATGCCCCTACGGAAATAGTAGGTAAAATTGCTTACGTGGTGTATAATTCACAATGCAAATTATTGAAGAGCCATAGTAACCTGTCGAAAAATGCTCTCTCAATAAAAAAGTTCTAGGAGTTTATTCTCCCTCACAACCCTATCAAGGATTAATATATGTTATGCTGACATAACTAAGAACACACAACTACATAAAGAGGTTATTAACATCCTCATCGATATGTTTTGTCTGATGGATAAAATGTTTACCTGACTAATATCTACTCCATGCTCTTCATCACAAAAGTCCAAAGATCTAATTATTTTGAAAAATGAACATAGGTACTGGAAAATGTTTATGTAACTAATCTGGACCTGGGAGTAGGCTCATTTACAGTTTTCAGCTTTCAACCTGCATAAGTTTAAAAGATTACTATGATCATTACTGAATTATGAACGCAATGTCAATCTATATTTATTTTCAAGTAAATACTATTGGAAACAATAAACTTTTTAATAAATTCATTGTGATAGTTATTTTAATAATTTATAGGAACTTAAGAAATAGATAAATTATTTATTACATAACAGACATATTTTAATATAAGTCCTGTAGAATGCAAATAGAATTCAAGAGCGGTAAAAACAAAAATTGTAATAACAATTGATATTGAAACTCTGCAGCTGAGTTTCTGCTTACGTTGTGAACGCAATCACTATACTGTTCAATCTGAGGACCATCTTGTGTTGATTTTCGCTTAGATAGATCTACAAGACTGACATGTATTGATTTCCATTCTCTTTAAAGATAATTTAGAAAACATTGTTGTGTACTCACAGCACAAGTCGAATTCATGACATTACGGGATTTATTGATGTAGCATGAATGATGTAACACACGTAGTTAATATTACACAATAGGATGTAGCAAGGGATCTAATTTAACATTTTAATTTTAAATGTTTAATTAAAATGAGGGTTTAAACTGTGTAACTTGAAGAGACGCTTGACAACAACTGTTGAAAGAAAATAGGTTATTTAAAATTTTCAATCGGACTAATAAAGTCACTGATAATGGTAAGGTGAACAAAACATAGAATTAAGAGTATTTAGATTACTTTATAAACATTGTATTAATTGCACTACTGTATAACGATTAAGGTGTTTGTCTAATATTGTGAAGATATTATCACAGTATAGCTTCTTTTTTCTAAAAATGATTTATATGAACACGAAAACAGGATTTTTCCGGATATCTGCCATCGTACAGTGAAACAAAAAATCAGTAAAACTACTACGCTTCAAGATCTGAAATCTGACCTCTTCTTCAGGTAAATAACTAACCTAATACGATTGCAAGACTGTAGGTCCACGCCTAGTTTTGACGAGGGTAACTGACGTCACTTTTCTTCAGGGTAAGAGAGTTAGTCCACGCAGACACCCGTGGAACTAACTGTCCTACTTTTCAAAAGTGACCTGGGACGTTTTTTTATACCTGCACTCATTCTTCATTATGGTCAGTGATGGCTTTTCTTTTCTGACCAGTACACTACATTCGCATTAGCGCACTGCTAAATGCAGTAAATATTAATAACAGTTTACTCAAACCAAATGCCAAGCTATCACATATGAAGTAGATTAGTAATTGGGATTAATTATATTACTATCTGGTAATTCGGAATTAGTCTAATGAATTATGAAAATCTACAGGTAAGTTTGTATTAGTTATTCTACTGGCATACAGTATACAATATCGTACATTGACCAAGATAAGAAATACTAACAGGCTGATCCAGTTAACGAAAGGGGGAAGACTTAGAGGGGGCAGATTTAGTATTATATGCGTTAAGCTAACAATCTGTTATGGAAACATGACTGTTGCTAGTGTGTATCCTTTAAAGTCAGAATGACAGGGATTTTCACTCTTTATTTCTGGCTGTACACAACAAGAAAGACACATAAAGAAATGTTTAAAATATGTAAGAGTGTAAAGGAAGCTGTCAGGTATTTTAAATATTTCTTAAAGCTACTTTCAAAAGAAGATTTCGTTCAAATCATTTAAACAACAGCTTCTTGTGGTACACCTTCAGACTTTGGAGCTATGAATAAAAAAGGTGGTATATCACACTCTAAAACTCCAAGCTTGTGGATTTCCTCCTACACGAAATTGTGTACGTTTAATGGTCTACAAACTCGCTGAACCGTATAATTATTTTGTTTATAATTCTAAGGGCCCAAACTCTTTACACTAAAAGTATGTATATATATGTTCGATGTAATTTAGTATTTAAAACATTTTTCTTAAAACATGAGATATTATGAACACGAGTGGCCAACGAAATATTTTACTGACTAGTTACTTGGCGCTGAGAGCGCGCTCAAACTTATAGCACTCAAAAAACTTACCATGTATAAAAGTTTGTCTCAGAAAAGCAACATGTTTAAGAAATGTAACTCATCACTTCTAAAGTTCGTTAACATATTATTGTAGCAGTTCTCCTTAGGTTATTTAGTTACTGACATTCATACAGTTCAAAGTCTCTTCCTTCCTCACGACCATCTCCATAAGTTTACCAATAAAAACAACAGAAAGATAAGGTTAGTTTTATGGACATTGTTTTGAAAGTTTGTGTGGATCCGAGTAATGTCTTATAATTATACTTCTCAATCTTAATCACATATCCAAATGTATTATCAAGGATTCTAGCTACTTTGTTACTGCTCTAAACGTAAATTATATAATTAATTTGGATACAATTACAGTTTTTTATGCAAATTAAAAACTCAAATAAAATAAATACTTTATATAATATTGTCTTCTTAATTAATTTAGTTCCTTTAAGGAAAATTTAGACAGTTTTACCGTCTCCTGAGAACATGAATGTAAATAATAAAATTACAAAATGATTGATTGATTGATGAAATTGATTGTAAATGTAATAAGCCCCGAAAGGTGTATAAAACATAACGTGGTATGACGTTACACAGGTCAGAAGTGAGGCGTTCAACCTTTCAATTAGATTGTTTAGACAACAAACAACGTATCCTGTTTACTCTTCTTTATTAGTATTAAGAATTAGCATTTCATATCAATAAAAAACCCTTTCTTTTATGCAATTTATATTGTTTTTTGTTAATATCACATTTAATACGTACCTTTGATATTACACAAGCTTAAAACTAATAGTTTATTTATTGTACCGTACCTATCCTCATGAGAAATTCGATAATCTGCAACATAAATTTCAGTAAACATACTTATAATTAAATACTTATCCTATTATAGTTTTTAGCTGGGGGTTGAGGATCTATTACTTGAAGATCCGCAAAATCTAATTTAATATTCTTTCTATATGACAGGCTGCCCGCGCGGTAATCTGGGAACGAACTGAAACATAGTTTTGAAATTAGTGTGAAAATTCAATTGTATAGTATAATCAAAGTTGAGTCCATTATACTTCATTGTGTTGAAAAAAGCGAGAGTTGAGGTTTAATAAACCTTTCCTAGTGAAAATAGAACTTATACTTCTGCTGCTAAGGGAAATCAACACATAAGAATCTGCATCTTACTAATAAGTACATGAAAACAGATAAATAACAACACTTCAAGGACAATCGGTACCATAAATATAATACGTGTAAATATTATTATTCTTCTCCTTTCTCCTTATAGTAAAAGATAAATATGCAGAAAATTTCAGTGACTGAAAGATAATATATAAATTAATTTTACGCAATACTTTACGTCGATATTAGTATGGACTATAAAAATGTTCTTTAGATAGTAGTTATGATTTTGCTTGTAAACCTAAATAAAATACTAACAACTTTTATACACACACACACACACACATATATATATATATATATATATATATATATATATAAGTAGATAGTAATATGGGGTTCCTGGCGCACTTTCGGAGCCGACCGAAAAAGCAATGTAAAATAAATACTGTTCAATGTACATAAAGGAAGCTGAGAAAAAACAACACAGCAAATCTCAATGAAAAATTAACCTCGAATCTACAGTCGTTCGGTCTCCAAAAGTGATCGGTAACATTACTATCTACTCTGTGGAATGAAAAATTAACCAAATCTACAGCTGTTTGCTTCTACTTTCTTAAGCTGTGCTTTGTAAAATGTTGTCAAAATCTGCTACGAATAAAGGAAAAAATCTTCGATAATCTTAATAAAATTTAATCAATTTAAAAAACATTTTTACTAAAAACATACTTTAATAAAAAACTTTTCTACTAAATAAAACAACATGAACTCACCAAGCTCTCTTCAGTTTCTAGCATTAAAACAGTGCAAACAAAGATGAATTCAGTAGAATTGCCGGTTTATTCTCAACAAACAGTTGATACCGTCTTTAAAATGAAACAGAATTAAAAGAACTTGTAGAGTCTTTTGCAGAAAGAAACGAAAACTGCACACGTGTACACACAAAAAACGAAAAAAAATAAGGGATTACATATTTAATATAATTACGAAAGATATTGAAAAGAAAGTAAAAAATAAACAAACAGAGAGTTTTCATCGTTTTTTTATGACATTTTTCCCATATTATACGTCCTTTCAAGATAATCAAGACTTAATTGATGAATTTCTTAGGAATTTTTGTAAGTATCAAGATTTATCAACACAATTCATTAAAGAGCATTATAGAATTTTTCTTATAGAATATAGCCACATTTTGTGTGAAACAAAAGGTATTACTGTAGATAATATTCCATGTGATTCCTATGAAGAAAAGACACCAACTATGGTTATCAAAACAGTACTATGACGTGGGGAGGGACTGCAAGTTTTAGAGTTAAGACTTTATTCTACAAAGTTTAATTGTTATAATTTCTTTATCTTTTATAGTCTTCTTTCCAGTAACAAACCAAGTGTAATTTTTCATTTTTGTTTAATTCTTTAATCTTTTTTTTCATCCAAAACAGTCAAAAACCTGTTCGGTAAGTGTACTTTACAATCTTCCAACTCGGCAATTATTGTAAACCCGGCGCAATCGTTGGTTTACAAGCACCATTTAGTTAAATAAATTTTTCTATCTAAATGGAGCGCGATAAAATATCATGTCCGTTCTGCAAAATAGAAATTTTAAGAAAAAACTATGATCGCCATTATAATTCTAAAAGTCACGAAAAAAACAAGCAAATTTACGATAATGAACTAAATTATTTAAGACAATGGGCTAGAGAAAATAAAATTGCCGATCACGAAAAACATGTTTAATATTGGAGAAATTAACAGTGAATTAAAGAGAAAATTTCAAAGTTGAAAAGAAAAAATCTCGACCTATTTAATGATGAAAAACTTCATTCAATAGCTGAAAAGTTGGCTATCGGTTACTAACGATAAAACCAAGTCTGAAATGATCGAAGAAATTGATAAAACTCTTAAAGTAAAATCCGAAAAAATATCATTGATGTAGAAGTTTTATCCTCAATACACGGTCTTTTCAAGCAATACATTTTTAACAAACTTAAACGACAATTCCATGTCAATTTACAAATATCTTTCAATTAATGCGGTCAGAAATTAAAAGTTTAATCTCGAGAAATTTCAAGAAAATGTTAAAAAATATGAAGGGCTATCTCTCTTTGGAATGTGAATACGAACGAACTTTAGTGAATGGTGAACCGCAAACATGTCTAATGTATTTTACTATCAAAGCAGGACGAAATCTTTTGACGTAAAACGACTTTATTACTAAAGCAATTTAATAAAATTAATCACATCGAGAACAAAACGAATAATCCAAATAAAGGTTCCGGAATGGACATTTAAAAGTTGTAAACAACTAGTTTTGAGCCTTAACAAACACGAAATGATGAATGCAGGATCATACATCGATTTACCAAAGAATATCAAAGATAAAAAAGCTTGTATAAATATAAAAAATAGAGATGATTTTTGCTTTATTTACTCAATAAGATGTGCTATTGAAAAACCAGAGAAAGAGGACTGTGAACGTGTAAAGCAATACGAAAAATTTGTGAATGACGAAATATTTTCAGGTTTTGAGTATCCAATGTCTCTGAAAGATATACAAATATTTGAAAAACGAAGCTACAATTCCAAGTATAAGTATCCAACAATGTCTATCAATGTCTACAGTTTTGATGAAAATATTAACATTGTTCCGTTACAAATTTCTGAAAAATATGACGCTGAAACAAACATTGATTTATTGTATGTTAAACAAGATGATAAATCTCATTATGTTTTGATAACCGATTTAAATAAGCTTGTTTCTTTCTTCGCAGTTGTCTAAACATAAAGAAAGAAAATTTTTGTGTAGAAGATGTTTTAAGCCATTTTTTTTTTTACAAATCTGGAGATTTAACAGATCACTTAGAAATTTGTAAAAATCATGAAGTTTGTAAGCCAATTATGCCATTTCCAGGTCAAACAACTAAATTTACTAATTATCAAAAGAAATTTAACCATCCGTACGTAATTTATATGGACTTTGAGAGCATATTAGAAAAAATTCCGACATGCAAGAACAATCCACAAAGATCGACTACAACCAAGATTCAGAGGCACATTCCTTATGGTTTTACTCTATATTTAGTGTCGAATGTGACCAATCGCATGTACAAACCGATATGTTATCGTGCCAAAATGAAGAAGATTTGAAAAACGTCCCGACAAAATTGTTTGAAGAACTCAATAAATTATCGAAAAAAATATAATTCTAAGAACATGAAACCTATGAAATTGACAGAAGAAGAAGAAGAAATTTCATATCAAAATTCAAACGTTTGTCATATCTGTGAATGGTCTGCTTATGATATTGGGTCAGTTCAGTATGGTTTTACTCCTGATAGTTGGAAAGATAAGAGTTATAATAAAGTGAGAGATCATTGTCATTTAACCGGCAAGTTTCGAGGCGCAGCTCATGCATGTTGCAATCTGAATTTGAAATTTCCACCAAAAATATTCCAGTTTTCTGTCACAATATGAGTAACTACGATACTCATTTGTACATTAAAAGAATTGGCAAAAACAGTATGGTAATGTTGATTTGATCGCAAACACCGATGAGAAATATATAAATTATTCTGTAAATTCTGGCTATGGGTATGAGTTTGAAGATGATAAACCAAGAAAGTTCATCAAGTTTTCTTTCGTAGATACGTTCAGATTTATGGCCTCGTCTATAGAAAAGTTAGCTAAAAATCTAAAGAGAGAAGACTTCAAACATACAAAATCATTTTATACAAGATGGACTGAATGAGATAATAGAAAGACAACCAAATGACGACGACGAGATTTTTAAAAATTCTATCTGGAAAAGGAATATTTCCCTATGAATTTATCGACAGTATTGAAAAACTTGATTACACAGAAGAATTGAGAATTCAAGATTTCTATTCCCTTTTGACAGACGAGAGCATATCTGAGAAAGATTTTCAACACTACTTAAATGTTTGGAACAAATTAAAAGAGAAAAATCTAGGAAATTACTCTGATCTCTATAACATTCAAGATGTTCTATTGCTCGCTGATATCTTTGAAAATTTTAGGAATATTTGTTTGAATTGCTATAAGCTTGATCCAGCACACTATCTAACAGCTCCCAGTCTTGCATGGGATGCTATGTTAAAATTAAACGAAAATTGAGCTTTCAACTGATACACGATTACGATATGTATTTAATGATTGAAAAAGGTATTCGTGGAGGTATTTCTCAATGTATTAAGCGATATGTGAAAGCAAATAACAAATATTTGAAAGATTTCGATAAGACAAAGCCCGAAAACTATTTGTTGTTACGTCGATGCAAACAACCTTTATGGGTATGGTCTTATGCAAAAAACTGCCGTTTTAGTGATATCAAGTGGATGGATCCTAAAAACGTATACAAAAGAAGAGTAGCAGGAAGAGAAACAATTTTAGAACTCACTGGCGACGAAGATTATGGCTATATTCTCGAAGTCGATCTTGGATATACAACAAATTTACACGAACATCACAAGGATTTACCTCTTGCTCCAGAACATTTTAAAAACAAACTTTGCACAACTCTACTGGATAAAACTGAAGACGTTGTTCATTCGAGAAATTTGAAGTTCTATTTGGAACAAGGTATGATTTTGAAACATGTGAATAGAGTTATTGCATTCGATCAGAAGCCTTTTATGAAAGAATACATTGATTTTAACACAAAACATGAGAACCAAAGCTACAAGCGACTTTGAAAAGGACTTTTATAAGCTGATGAACAACTCAGTTTTTGGAAAATCTATGGAAAATGTGAGAAAACAGATGTGATATTAAGCTTGGAAATGAAGGAATTTTCAATGAAAACAAGCTAAGAAAACAAATTTCAAATGCTTTAACATCTTTGACGACAACTGTATAGCGAGTCACATGTACAAACAAAAGGTTAAATTTAACAAACCGATTTACATAGGATTTTCAGTTCTCGACCTCCCAAAATTGCTAATGTACGAGTTTTATTACAACAAATTAAAGAAGTTTGATCCAGATTTGAATCTGTGTTACATGGATACAGACAGTTATTTTCTAGAATTGAAACGAGATCCTTTTAAAATTATTAAAGAAAATATAGATGACTTTGATACAAGTGATTATCCAAAAGATCATGAATGTTTCACTACTAAAAATAAGAAGGTAATAGGGAAATTCAAAGATGAGTTAAATAGCGAAGTTTTAGAAGAATTTTGTGGAATGAGATCGAAAATGTACTCGTACAAATATCTAGACAAAAATCCAGTAAGATGCAAAGGGATTAAGAGAAGCGTTGTAAAATAAAACAATAAATATCGAAAACTTGAAGAGATGTTTGTTCGAAGATAAAGAAGAATTTAGGGAGATGACAGTCATCAAAAGTTATAAACATGAGTTGTACACTGTTACCATAAACAAGCTGGCACTGAACGCTAAAGATGATAAGAGAATTGTCCTAGAAAATAAGATCGATACAGTACCGTATGGCTATAAAAAATGAAGCAAAATCTGATATATTAGATGAATTAAATAAACTTGGAAACTTTGATATGTAAATGGAAGATGATTTAATTCACTGTCACAAGTGTAAAAAGAAAACGAAAAATATAGATTCTAAAAATCGTTCAAACTCAAAATGGATTGTATAGAATTGCTGCTGCAAAATGTAAGACAAACAAGAGTAAGTTTATAAAGAATCCAAATCCAAAACCTGTTAAGCAAGAATTGAAGACTAAAGATGAGATAGAGATTGAAGCTCGAGAAATTCATGCACCAGTACGAAAAAAGTTTAAAAAGAGAAACATTATATCATTAGGAATTGACGACTTATGGGCAGCAGATTTAGTTATAATGTCTAACTATTCAGATCAAAATGATGGATTTAAGTATATGTTTAAATGTTATTGATACTTTCTCAAAATATGCTTGGTCAAGAGCTATCAAAAGAAAAAACGGCAAGGATATTTCAAAAGCTTTCGAAGATATAGTAAAAGATGCCATAAGGATCAATCACAAACCTCCAAACCTACTTCATACAGATAAGGGTTTAGAGTTTAAAAATAAAGAATTTAACGATGTTTTGAGGAAATACAACATTAAGATTTATCATACTGAAAACGAAGAGAAATCAAGTATTGTAGAGAGATATAACAGAACTCAAAATGAAAGAATGAAGGTTCTTTTTGAGATTAATAAAAACTTTAAATGGATCGATATTCTTCAAGAAATCGTAAAGAAAATATAACGATTACTGTTCATAGCACAATCAAAATGAAGCCTAAAGACGTAGATAAAGATGCAGAAAAAGAGTTATTAGAGTCGGTTTTCAAGTATGTTCCACCTGAAATTCACACGAAAACTAAATTTAAAGTCAATGATCATGTAAGAATTGTTAGTAAAAAACAAACATTTTCGAACAAATATAAAAACAATTGGTCAAGAGAAATCTTTGTGATTTATCAAATTAATAACACAGATCCTGTAACTTATAGTATAAAAGATTTAAATAATGAAGAAATAACCGGAAAGTTTTTATGAATATGAATTGAGAAAGTCAAAGCTATAATTTTTTCTATATAAATGGAGTCTCAAAAGAAATGTTCAATGTGCAAAGAATTAAAAGGTTTTGAAGAATTTTATAAAGATAAGAATAGGAAAAAGATGGAATTAATTATAATTGTAAGATTGTGTTATAGGAAGTATCATAAAGAGCTGTATGATAAAAATAGAAAAAATTAACTTTGGAAGAGAAAGAATGTCTTAAATGTAAAGAAACTAAAAAAATTTTCAGAGTATTAATAGTGATCACTATAGTAGAGATAAGAAAGACTCATATTGTAAAGATTGTGTAAAGAAGAATCACCATAGATTATATTATGAAGATACTCAATGTGAATGTGGAAGAACTATAAAATGGTTTAAATAATTATCAAAAACATTTACAAAACCAAATATCATAAGTTAAGAGTTTAACATTTTCATTGTGTAATAATTTTTTCTATTTAAATGGAGTCTCAAAAGAAATGTACAAAGTGTGAAGAAGAGAATAGAAAAGACTGTTATTGTAAGGAATCATACGATAAAATGAACAAATTAACTTTAGAAGAGAAAAAAGTGTTACTTTTGTAAAGAAATTAAAAATATTTCTGAATTTAATAACTGGCAGTATAGTAAAGATAGAAAAGATGCTTTTTGCAAAATGATTGTGCTAAAAAAATTTTCAGCGAAAGTTATAAAAACGAAATGCCTTGTGAATATGAAAAAAGAATTCTACAATGGTTACCTAGTTATGCTAAACATTTACAAACAAAAATATAATAAATCGAGAGTTTTTTAGTAAAATTTATAAACATTTTCATCGTGTAATTTAGATATTCTATAAATTCAGTCGAGATTCTGCCATATTTGTAGTAAAATGATTTCCGTTGTATAAAATATTCAAAGATTCTTTCATTTGGTTATACAGATTGATAGAATTTGGTTCGTCATCAATGAACAAAATCTCTAATTCAGGATAATTTATTTTTAGATGTTTTAATCGGTTTGGTATTTTCTCGTTTCTGAGCTCTGATAACGTAATAAGGACCATTCCCACATGTGATTTCTTCTTAATTAACACAAAAACATGGTGTTTTTTCTTATCAAAATCTTTACATACCATATCTCTCTTCATTAATTCCATTCGCAATTCTTGATTCTCTATTTTCAAGGATTTCATTTGACCTGAAATTTGTAACTGTTTTATTTCATCTTTTAAACTGCTTATTTTCGTTTTCAAGTTTGTACTCGCCATATTTTCTCTTAATACTCGGGTTAGTAAAACTTCTTTTGTAACCCAATTTTTGAAGATTTTTGCCTCTTTTTTATGTGATCTCAAAAATTAAAGAAATAAAGTCCAGATTCATTGATAAAAACAGTGTCAGGATGAAGATTGTTAAGGGGCCATTCGAAATAGCCCTTGTTTTTTAAGTAAAAATATTGAATTTTGTCATCATCTTCAACATTTAATTTAATTGCGTTTTGTTTTTTGTTTTTTCATAACCTAATATTTCACTCAAACATCTTTAGCCTTAAACCAGATTACATTGTTTTCGTCTACAATCGTTACAATGTCTTTATTATTGAATATAAGTTGATTATTGAGTAGGTCTACAACTGACTCCATTTAGATAGAAAAGAAATTTAACTAGTAATTTTTATTTTGAGAATAAAGCCCAGATTCATTGATAAAAACAGTGTCAGGATGAAGATTTTGAAAGGGTCTATGGCATAGACTCTTGTAATTTATACATTCAAAAGTTGTTTTCTTGAAAATTTGAAGGTAAGAACGATTCGTTCCCCCCTTGATTCATCATTCTTTAGACAATCTTAAATATATTGTTGTTTTACTCTCATTATTTAATAAATTTCCCTCAGAGTCTTGTATAGTTAGAAACGATTTTTTGAATTCTTTTAATATTTTTTCTAATTGGAATATAATCGATTTCATTCGGTTTTTCACTGATTTTTGATCCATAAGCAACATTTGGGAAAAAAAAGTGTACAAAAATTTCAGATTCTTTGTGTAAATGTTTCGGTATGATTTTCAAAACTAGGTTTCAACGAGATTGCAGTGCACTTCAATTACATCGAAACGGTCTAAATTTTGGCGTTTTATTTCCTAAATATACCTGATTTGGCTCAATAGTTTCTTGAACAAACCCTAATAAATCTACAATAATTGCTGAAAACATTATTCTTACTGGTGATTTTATTTGAATTTTATTAGAGAGATAATTTTTTTGCATTTCAAACTTGTTTTTCGTCATCAAAGTTTAAAGATTTATCTGATTGTTTGAATGTTTTTAGATAATTTTTAAGGGAATTTTTAATTTGATCGAAAGTATAATATCCTTTGTTTTAAACCATAATATTTTGTTATGTTCTTCTCACTAAATCCTATACAATAAGGAGAACTTTCACTAATATTTATTACAAAATTGTCAGAATAAAAACCGCTTTAAACCGATAAAATAATTTGATTCTTCCTCTAAGTGTATAGGAAGTCTGTTCCAAGTTTAAAACTAATTTAGAGCTTTCTGAAGTCAACTTGAACAGCTTCATTTTCGCAAGCGTTGCTTCAAGATGAAAATCTTCTATTTAAATGGAGAAATTTTTAAAGCAAAAAGATCAGATAAAACTTCAAACGTTTGAAGAAAATAAGAAAGATCAACCAATCAGATTGTTAATTGTTGGTTCAAGTGGATGTGGAAAAAACAACTTTATTATTGAATTTTATCTACAATAGGTTGATTCCTTATTCCAATTTGTATGTGTTTTTTTAGTAAATCTTTAGAACAAGACGCCTATAAAAAATTACAAGAAAGATTTGAAAATATTGAGAAAAACTTAAACAAAAAAATATCACATTTTTATAATGCTTCCGAGGACATAGTTCCATTAAGCGAATGTAAACCGAATTCTTTAATCGTTTTTGATGATTGTATTTTGGAAAAATCAAGACGTTATTAAGGAATATTTCGTAATGTCTCGTCACAAAAACATATCTTGTGTCTATCTTTCTCAATGCTTTTCAAAGGTTGATAAAACAAGTTATTAGAAATAATTTGAATATGTTGTGTGTTTTTAAGCAAGACGATCACTATTCGAGGAAAGATTTACAACAATTATGTGGGATCTGATATGAGTTTTAACCACCACTTTAATGAAATTGTGTGATAAAATTTGGAAAGAAGACTATGGATTTTTAACTATTAATCTAACTTTTGAAGCCTAAAAATGGTAAATATTTGAATAAATTTTCCAATATAAACGTGTGTGATAATCTAGTTGTTTTCATGATTTTTACGTTCACGTTTTACGTTTCGTGTTCTCGTTTTTACGTTCCACGTTCACGTTCATGTTTCACGTTCATGTTTCACGTTCATGTTTCACGTTTTTACGTTCCACGTTCACGTTCCACGTTTCACGTTCATGTTTCACGTTCATGTTTCACGTTCGTGTTTCACGTTCGTGTTTACGTTTCACGTTCATGTTTCACGTTCGTGTTTCACGTTCCACGTTCACGTGTTCCGTTTACGTTTCCGTGTTCACGTTTCCACGTTCCACGTTTTACGTTTCAAAATTTTCCTAAATAAATGGCGAACGTAACTTCTGAAGAAGCGAAAAAACTTGATCAAATAGAAAAAAAAAGAAATTAATCAAAGAATTTAAAGAACAGATTCGAATTGATGAAAAAAGAACAAGAATTTATTCAAAAAATTAATCAACCTGTAACATCTGCAATAAAAAATGTTGAGGGCAAAATTGAAAATGTTTTAAGCGATAATCAAAAATTTGATGAATTTGGTTCCAGTTGTACGACAATTTGCTGATATTTCGATACCAGAATCTGAGTTTGAATTGCCAAAATTACCATCTTCAACACCATTCTAGACCTCGAATCATTGAAGACTCTACCCATAGTTGAACCAATAAGTCCTGGAACAACGGATATAATAATTGGTGTGAAATTGGTAAAAAAATTTCTTCCTAGAGCAAAGGATGATATAATTTGGTTTGTATTGGGGACAGAGAAAAAATAGAAAAGTTTTTATGATTGGAAATTTGCCCGTGAATTTTGAGCATAATGATATCATTATTAATGAAAAAAACATATGAAGGAACTCAAGGTTTATGGAGATTATTAACAGGCACTGATGTTCCAAAAGACGGTTTATATTCTGAAGAAGACTTGAAAAAGTATACAGAAATTTTATGGAAATCTGATTCAATTTACAAAAATAATGATCCATCAACTAAGAAACCAAAGTCAAGTAAAGGTAATAAAATATCTCAATTTGATTAAACCAATTTGGGAAAAAACGAATCGAAGGATCAGGTGTAAGAAAATACAGTTGATAATAAGATTGAGTACAGATATATCGACGAATTTGACAAAACTCGATGGAATTATTAATTATATTTATGCTCAAGAGAAGGCTGGAAACAACAATTTTTTGAACGAAAAGAAAGCGATATTAAAGATTTTATTTCGAACAAAACTTGATGAAATGATTGAAAAACCTGATGGAATTAAATATTTAAAACGAGTATTTTTGCCGGCAATAAGTTCATCTATGATTGAGGGTAGTGGACTTTTGAATGATTTTATCAACAATTTACCTTTTGAAATTACACGTACCAACTTATCAGTATCTGGGGCCTGGCACAAAACTCGAAAAAAAGACTAAAAAGAGGAGATCCTGGTATAAATAAATTAGATCAAGCTGCTATGGAACACGATATTTTTTTATGCAAAACAATAGAGACACAAAATTCCAGACATAATCGCAGATATAAAGTTTTGCAAGATAAGGCAATGGATAGATTTTTATCAAAAGATGCTAGTTTAGGTGAAAGATTTGTTGCGCTTCCAACAGCTGGAGCAATGTTTTTGAAGAGAAAACTAGGAATGGGAATCGAAGAGAACTTGAAATTTTAACTATATAAATGGAGGTGAATGTAAATTTCAGCAAAAATCAGAAAGAAAAAATAAAATCCGCTTTTAAGAAGAAAATACCCGTTAGTATTCAATTTAAAATAGATCAACTAAAAAATGGGCGAAGATAAGATATTTTTAACAAATAGACCAATACAATAAACTCGAAAAACATAAGAAAAACAATAAAGGAACCAGAATAGAATTTTCTTTATAATCAGTTGAAAGAACTCAAAAATTGTGGACTTTTGAAAGATTTATTAGATTTTGGAGAGAAAATATTCCAGTTGTTAAAAAATGTTGTTCCTTATGTTCGTAAAGCTGCTCCCAATCGTTTAAAAAGGATGTGGATTCCTATTGTTTCGAAACATTTTAAATTGGTTAGATAAAGAGTTGGAAGATGTTACAGGATCTGGATTAGATGAAAAAACTTTGAATTTACGTGAAATCAAACATTGAAAAAAAAATTTAAACCTTTAAACATTCGGGGAATTGGAAGAAATCTGCAAAAAAATTATTAAACATTTTAGAGGAATCTTCATGAGAGATACATTACCTGAAAAAGTTAAGAAATTTGAATGTGGAATTGTGAATTTAGACTCGATTTATGGGAAGTGGAACGCATTGGATTTGTTTATTATAAAAATGATAAGAAATGCATGTTATTTTGATTCGTATGGAAGAATTGAGGACAAACCACCTATAGAAATTGATTAAATATTTGAAAAAATCAAGCGTCTACTACAATAGATTCTCAGATTCAAGACTATAAAGATCCCCCAATTTGTGGTCATTTATGTGTTTTTGTGTTGAATGAACTGAGTACTGGTAAAGATTTTAAAGAAGTTGTTAACAAATTATTGCTTAATAAATATGGATTCACAAAATATTTTTGACGTATTTTGGAACACAAATTATTCAAAATGTAGATGAATAGTTTTGAATTTTTGATAGTTTGAGAAATGAGTTTGATAACAAGTTAGAAAATGTATTACAAAACCTTCCAGATTCAGATTATGTTTGCTGTCGAGATTGAAGATTTTAAAGCAGAATATGATAACAAACTTGCAAATTTCATGAGTTTCAAATGAAGTTGCTGATAAAATAAAAACATTGGAAAAAGAAGGTTGATGATGGTGTAAAAAAATTATTTTACCAATTTAATGTCTCATATCGAAAAAGCTGATGAAATTACTGAAGCGATCAAAGTTGAAAAGAGTTATGTTAGTTTGGCTAATAAGAAAAGAATTGTCGGTTGTTCGACCTGGTATTGACAAACATGATGTTGTTGTTAAAGAACAAATTTTGAAACCTCTAAAATTATCAGAAAACATCGATATTGTTGATTTACATGATCCGAATGTTAAAAATGCCTTAGATTTTAAAGGAAAAAGAATTAGCGGTGTTAGTAAAGGAATTAATCCATTTGATGTTGTTGTAATGATTCAATTAGAAGATCCTATTAAAATGTTTTAATGAACTAAAACAAAATTATGAGGAATCATAAACAGCATGTTTAAAGATTTTACAACAGAAGTCTTATGACAAGTTAGAAGCTAGAAATAGAAAGATCAGTAGACGATGTTGGTTGAATTACTTGATAAAGTAAAAATAAACTAGAGAAAACTTTAATACATATAAAAAATAGTGTTAATGTATTAGTTGGTGAAGTAATTAACAAAATTCTGGAAGATTTTGATACACATTTCAATGAGAAAATAAACTTTTTTGAAGATTTTGGTACACGTTTTAAATGAGCAAATAACACATAATAATGAATTACTTAAAAGTATAGATGATCGATACTCTTTATATCTCGATAAAGTAAATAAAACTAGAAGAAAACTTTAATAAATTTTAAAGAAGATGTTAATAAAACTTTTGAAAATATTGATAACAGATTTAATGGATTAGGTGGTTACGATGACTAATTTTCCTTATATATAAATGGCGCTCATATATTGTTGTGAGATGTAAAGAAAAAACTGCAACAAAACGATATAAAATACTATGCAAACATTAACGGAGTTAAAAGAATTTCGGGAAAATGTGCTGAATGTAACTCAAAAAAGAGTCAATTTATAAAAACTTGATTTTGAAATTTTTTCTTAATAAATAGAGGATGGCGGGACATTACAGTGCTTTCGATCTTTTTATCATGCAACACGAAAGAGATTTGAAAAAAAGAACATTGGGATGACATTTCTCAAAAATATGAATTATCCGAAGATATGATGAGATTAATACGTAAACAAATTGAATTGGTATAACATTGCAAAATATCAAACTCTGTCCCCAGAGTTCATTCAAGAAAATATACATTATCAATTAAAAGATCATATGTCTGTTCTTTGTCTCTATCAACACTTGAGTATAAAGTTTTTGGATGAAAAAGATAAAGATACAGTTGATTGGAACAATATTATAGATAGCGGTTACTATCCTGTGCAAATTTTATTGAAATATGTGACCGAGATCGCAAAATTTAAGGAAGAGAATCCTGAATATGACGAAGTAGATCATTAAAAAATGACTCTAATCTTTTTAATTATTTTACTAAAATTTATATCTTTTCTTATAAAAACGTACATTAGATCGATGAAAAAATGATACATGATGTTTAAAATTTCTAAATTTTTCTCTTATTAAATGGCAGACTACAGAAAAATATGCTAGTGATATTGAAAGGGCGGAGTTTAAAAATTTCTATCCAATTAGTAAACAACATTTGAATGAACCGAATAAAAGAACTGAGTTTAATATTGATTTTGGAGATAACTTTTGCTCGTCTAACTTCCAGTTTTATATTTCTGGAACTTTTAACAAAACAAGATGGTCAAGCATATCTTGGAACTGATAATGTTAGATTAATCGATAATTTTATACCGTTTTTATTTTCTAAGATTGAGGTAAGAAAACACAATAAATTGATAGAAGAAGTCGAAAACTGTGGCCAATTAAGCACTATTAAAGGAACTATTTCGTATTCAAAAAGTGATGTTATTTCTCAAACTTCTAATGGCTTTGAATCAGATTTTAAATTTGGTGTTTTTGAAGCAGCTGGAAATTTATCTCATTTTGGATTAGGATTTTTTGAAAATGTTACTATTCCGATCTATAAAGGAGGATTTTATCTAAGTTTTATAAGAGCAGAAGACGATGATGTGATTCTGAAGACTGCAACTGGAAATGTTATGCCTGTTGATGGAAAAATAACAATTACAGATTTTTTTATTAGAGTTCCAATGATTGATTATAAAATCACGAGTAAAATAAGGTTGATTGATGAAATTACAAAAAGTCAAAACATTATGTTTAATTTTCTAGATTGGCAATGTATTGAACAAAAAGGTATTTTCCGGAACAACTTATTCGTTCGATATCACAAATATTTATAGAAATATCTTCAATCCCAAGTTCGTTATTATAGGTTTTCAAACAGATAGACAGAATAATCAAGAAAGAAATCCTTCAAAGTTTGATAGTTTGGATGTAAAAAATATCAGAGTAAAAATTGAACGGTTCTTATTATCCAGATGAATTACAAAATTTAAACATTTCCGGAGGTCTTTTCAGAATCATGTATCAGATGTATCAAGATTTTAAGAAAGTTTACTGTAATAATAAGGAAAATGTATTTAAACTCAAAAAATCCTAAAGAATTTTTAGCGAATAGACCTATTTATGTCATTGATACAACAAAGAGTTTGACAAATATTTCTGGTTCAAAGAACGATATAATTATCAATATGGATTTTCAAAAAGCTGTTACAAAACGCGATTTGTTATGTTGTTGTTGTCTCTGAGAAATTTTTAGCCTATGATGTGATTAAGAACGATATTAGAGAAATTCAGTAAAAATCACGTTATTTTTCACTATTATTCATCGGATAATTTTTAAAACTTTACAGAATTGTTAAAGACATTGATATAAGTATTCATTTTTAATTTCAAAAGAATATCTTAAAAAATGGGGATGATATTAACAAAAAAACTATTCCAAGGTCATCTTAAGGGTTGGACCGGAAGTTATGATTTTAAAAAATACTTTAATATTTACTGATCCTATTATACCAAATTTCAGCAAAAAAGCTCCAATAGTTCTCGAGATATAAGAGTTTTAAGATAAGGGATGATTGGGGTAGTTTTTGAAAATTTTGTTATTTTCATGAAATTTTAAGTTGAACTCGCTTGTTTTTTGAAGTTTCAGATTTTTCTGATAATTTTTTTTATTTTTTTATGAATATTAAGAAATAGGGGGAATGATTTCACCCTTATGGATAAGTTAAGTCGAAAGAGTTAAGTATTTACTATATGTGTACCAAATTTCATTAAAATCGGTTGAGTGGTTTTTGAAATATAAAATTATTAATAAACTTGTAAACTAGCAATCCTAATTGTAAAAGTGAGAACAACTTATATAGCAGAGATTATAGCTTATAATCTTTCGAGACTCTCCGTAGCTCAGTTGGTAAGACGCTTTCCTTCAAAGCCTGAGGTTCTGGGTTCAAATCCCAGAGCTTCAGGCGCGCTTTTTATTGAGGAAGACATGGTTGTCGTTCAGTGGTTGGGGACAAGTCTTTACACGAGTGGCCATAGTGTAATGACTATAGAACAAGCCGAGTAATGACAACTGTGGTTGGCGCGCCATTTGCTTCCTCACCTTTCCACTTCATTCCTTAATTCCTTCTCTTCCTTAATTCGTACATTCCTTCTCTTCCTTAATTCGTTCATTACATTTCATCATTCACATCATTCATTAATACAACATTACACTTACAAAACACCCGACACAAATTCCCTAATTGTATCTCTCCATCAACTTCTACACAGTAGTTACCAAAAGAAAAATGAGACTTGGGAACAAAAAAATTCCAGAGTCTAAGACCCGAATTACAGCTCCTAGCCATTAACTTGGTTGGACAGTAGCAGTGCAGGGCCAAAGTCTCTAAACAATAGACACCGTGTAGAAGTTGAATGTGATGTGATTCCCCATAGCGCAAACACGCACACTAACAACACTACACCAAAGACACAATCATTCATTTTGTCTTTTACAATAATTGATGATGTTCATATTATTCTCTTTCATTCCTTCTAAAACTTCAAAAATATACTCTTTCGCTGATGAAAAAATCTCGATTTCTTCCGGAATAATCTTTGTAATCATAGACAAAATATCCTAAATAGTTGAATAATAAAATAAAATCATTTCTTTTTATCTCGGTAGTTGAAATATAAACATAAACATTTGCGTTGAAAAATTTATATCTCCGGCAGACTTAGTTTCCATAATCTCCATTTATAAAAAAAATCTTTTTGTTTAAAATGGAAGAGTATAATGCCAACTGTTTACAAGTGTTCTAATAGAGGAGAAATTATCGATAAAAGATATTTAGTTTGTTAGAGGTTGTAATTTAATTTTGTTAGAAAGACCTAAACCTAAGAAATTTCGAAATAAATTAACACATTTGAATAACCTGCTTACAAAAATTGCAATATGGAGACAAGAAGCAAACAAAATTTGTTACAGAATTTAGAAAACAGGGAATAAAAATTTTTACTTATCTCTTGGAACCATTGACAAAATTATTTTCCTTTTCAAAGAATACATTAGGTTTGTAGGTATCGATACCACACGTTTATTATGAAAAGATATTACCTGTATTTTTTCATTATCTGGATGTTGAATTTGTTTATGGTTTTTGAACCAGAAATCCTCGATGATTTTATAGTACATTTGGAGAAAGAGAAATTAAACGAAGAACCTCTTTGAAAAGAATGCGGTTTTACTCACATTCTCCCCGACTTCTCGAGTGAAGGTTAGCGAATTTCATTTTTTCCGTCTTTAAATTTTTTCTATTTAAATGGAGTTCTTGAAGGAGTTAAATGATATTGGAGAATGTAAGTTTAAAGAGTATAAGAAGTTAAATGAATTGGAAGAAATGGAAAAACATAGAATCTTGAATTTGGAGAAAATGAAAAGATAAATTCGGGTTTACAATAATTGCCGAGTTGGAAGATTTGTAAAGTACACTTGCCGAACAGATTTTTGACTGTTTTTGGATGAAAAAAAAGATTAAAGAATTAAACAAAAATGAAAAATTACACTTGGTTGTTACTGGAAAGAAGACTATAAAAGATAAAGAAATTATAACAATTAACTTTGTAGAATAAAGTCTTAACTCTAAAACTTGCAGTCCCTCCCCACGTCATAGTACTGTTTTGATAACCATAGTTGGTGTCTTTTCTTCATAGGAATCACATGGAATATTATCTACAGTAATACCTTTTGTTTTTTCACACAAAATGTGGCTATATTCTATAAGAAAAATTCTATAATGCTCTTTAATGAATTGTGTTGATAAATCTTGATACTTACAAAAATTCCTAAGAAATTCATCAATTAAGTCTTGATTATCTTGTGAAAGGACGTATAATATGGGAAAAATGTCATAAAAAACCACGATTGAAAACTCTCTGTTTGTTTATTTTTTTACTTTCTTTTCAATATCTTTCGTAATTATATTAAATATGTAATCCCTTATTTTTTTTCGTTTTTTGTGTGTACACGTGTGCAGTTTTCGTTCTTTCTGCAAAAGACTCTACAAGGTATCTTTTAATTCTGTTTCATTTAAAGACGGTATCAACTGTTGTTGAGAATAAACCGGCACAATTCACTGAATTCATCTTTGTTGCACTGTTTTAATGCTAGAAACTGAAGAGAGCTTGGTGAGTTCATGTTGTTTTATTTAGTAGAAAAGTTTTTTATTAAAAGTACATGTTTTTAGTAAAAATGTTTTTTTAAATTGATTTAAATTTTATTAAGATTTCGAAGATTTTTCCTTTATTCGTAGCAGATTTGACAACTTTTTTTTACAAAGCACAGCTTAAGAAAGTAGAAACAAGATTCAACAGCTGTAGATTTGGTTAATTTTTCATTCCACAGAGTAGAGTAGATAGTATGTACCGATCGCTTTTGGAGACGAAACGACTGTAGATTCGGTTTAATTTTTCAATTGAGATTTGCTGTGTTGTTTCTCAGCTTCCTTTTATGGTACATTGAACAGTATTTTACATTTGCTTTTCGGTCGGCTCCGAAAGTGCGCCAGGAACCCCATATTACTATCTACTTATATATATATATATATACAAACTTTTACACGTAATGATTGGAATCTATCGTCATCCCACAGATATGGAAAACAACACAAAATAATATCAAGTGATTTAAATATATTACCCTCCGATAAATTTAGTACTAGCAATATGAGATTATAAAAACTATATTTTCACACAATCAACAATTGTATTTCATGTCCAACAAAGTACTAGTGTTTCCTTTGATTTCCCTTGTATCAGATGTCCATTTTGGGGAAGGAAGCAGTTAAACAAATGCAAGATTTTCGTACTCTTCCTTTTTTAAACTAGAAATCTATATCTTCAGTTAACATTTGATATCTGTTTGCTGCATTTTAAAAGTGAATTTAAACTAAAGTCTTACGAAATTTATGCAACTTAACTAAAAGTATCATTGTGAAACTCTGTTTGTTAAGACCTTACATAACTAAGATTTATACCTAAGATTTTTATTAATGTATTACCGTTAGGGTATAAGTTATGCTATCTTTTTTTACTTGAAACCCAACAGTTTATTTTGATAATTTTTCAAATTCAAAAAAAACTGCAATTAATTGTCTTTTTCGTTCTTGTTGCTGTCCTCTAAGAAAGAAGAATCATAATCTTCAGACTGCCTTTATATATCACAGACAGAAACCTGTGCATGTACCATAAGGCGCCTTAAACTAAGTTCCAGTCCGCCTGCTAAGAAATGCATCTAAAAGACCAAAATCTTTATCATAATATTTTTGTCCGATATTGCTTTTATTTATATTAATTACCAGTAAGGTCCAAAGAACTTAGTAGAAGATTAGAAAAATATCTGTCAGTACTTCGATTTTATTAAACACGATTCAATGCGCTCTGTTGTTTGTTGTATATCGAATAAATAACATGGGTCGACTATGCAGCTAGTATGAGTTCTGCCGTAAACTACGTAGTTGGAATATTTTTACAAGACTAACAACAAAGCAAATAAAAACAAGCCGTAACAACTATATCAAGATAACATCCTGTGATATACAAATTTTGATTTTCCTGCAAAAAAGGCGCAGACAAATTGAATTTATCAACTAGGCCACTGTATTTTGTTAGTTTGGGTCTATTTGCTGCTCCATATTAATTTAATAGTCCTTTATATGAGGCAATTCGAGACTCATTATCTGAGAATGGCCTGTGATACACCGGGAGCAAATTGAGTTCGGTCCAACGCAAATACCAGACATATCCAATCCACTTCTCGATACTTATGGCTCCAATGCTATGCTTAAAATTTCTTTATATTCTACTAAGAAACATTTGTTGACAACGGGACACAATTACTTACGCCACAATCATTCTGGTTCCCTCTTTCGTTTGTTTATAATCACATCATATCCTCATTCATACTTCGCACCTTTACATGACTAACCATCGTTTCCTGTCTAAAAAACTTATTTACCCGAAACTAATATAATTTAAATGAGTTCCGTCCCAGATTGTGCTCCTATTGTAACTCCTGCATATTTGCACTATGAAGCAATTTTTCTACTCAAAACCAGGAATATTAATATGATAAATTTCCCCTGCAGAGGCGTTCTTCGTTTGAAAAGAACAATAAATTTAAATAAAGAGCGGTTTACTTAAAAACGGTATTCTAAAAAATCCGATTACAGAAAGACTATAGAGAGCAAGCAATCTTTTCTCATTTTCGACTGTAAAATCGAAGATTGAAAACTTTCTGAACTTGTTTTCACAACTTTATTTAATTATGCCGTCCTATTTTGGATCTGTTTCACGACGTGGGCCATTTAAAGTTCCTCAAATGCCTTTTTCGTATTCCAAATAATCTCCTACTACTCATTTCGATTTCGCGAATTTTGTTTTATTTCTCGCTTGTTCCCATTGTTCTCTTAAATTAGAGGAATATTGTTACGTTTTCTTAAAATTTAATTTTCATGATGAATAAAGATACGCTACATAAACGGACACTGATAAATACCCCATGTACATATTGAGTATATGCTATTACAGTTAATTGCGTAAGGTTAATAATTATTACAAAAGTCAATTAACAAATTTATTATTAATTGTTAAACTCTTCTGTAGATTCATACAAATATTACTTCGTTCTGGATAATAGTTATCAATTGCATCGGCACACATAGCCTTTTTCCAAACATATTACTGGGATAAAAACCTTGGTAAAATTTCTACAGTACAAGCTTACGCCCGACCATAAGGTGTTTATATGTGATTTTTAACAATGGCGACTTATTAACATAATGACAGAATAGCTTATGCGATAAATTATTTTAGAAACCATTTCGGAATGGAAAAATTACCGTTAAAAGGTCTGGTCACCAGATTGTAATTTCTAGCACACTCTGCGCATTGTTTTTACCTTCTCAAATTCAATGAAACAAAACGTAGGAATAATCAGTGGTAAAATATTCTTTGAGAAAGAGTCAGGGTCTTTTGCATAAAAACTTAATTTTTATATACACATATTCTGAGTTATAATGAATCTGTCAAGTCCAACTATGAAATTGGTCTAACTTCATGGAAGCTTAATCGTCGACAGAAGGTTTGCAAAGAAATTTTCTCTTTTTGTCTGACGGTGAAGGATAAAAAAAATGTATTTTCTGTTATGAAGTACATCTATTTTGTGGTGCGGGAGATCTCGAAAATAAAACATGAGCCTTACGTATAAAACTTTGTCAGTGCAAAGCTTCAAGTGAAGTATGTTACGCAATAAATATCTGTAGCAGTACTCCAATTCTGTATAAGTTCGATTTCAGTCTTAGAATTAAAATTTTAATTTCGTAAAGTAATTTATCTAAAAGTTAAAATAATAAAGGTTGGGAAATATTTTTCTTTTAGAAAATATAATAAACCAAAAAAATTAGAGAATGCACCTGGTCCGATTAAACAGTTATTATATTCTTTACCGCTCTTTTAAATCATGTCAGACCTTAAAGTTTTATCGTGTTTTTACGGTAACGAGAAGCGATAATAACTATAATTTGATGGTTTCCATTCCTCGCTTGGTATAAAAAACTTTTTCTCATAATTATTTACTTTTAGCTGCTTTAAAGGTTATCTTAAAAAATATCATAGGCGTGACTGATTTTTATATATTATAAAAATCCTAGTATACGTAAACGAGTTTTTTTAAATAATGAACATTAACAATTTATTTTAAAAGAATAATAAGTTCTTTAATATGCTATTCTAATTTTTTTCAATAGAATTTCTTATAGACCCCACAACCAAAGATTGTATTATACCCTATAGCTAATTATGTACGAAAATGTAAACATCAATGAAAAACAATAATTCGCCTAAAAATTCTCATGCAATTTCTGCTTTAATGATTAAGGCTGTAAAGGTACAACACTGTTTGTTTTATTATGCAAACCAATAACATAGGGCATCATACATGTTTGAAGTATCTTGTTGAATTTTTTTAACACCCTAAGATACCTAGGATTTACTAGGGTACGCTAAGGTGTTTTTGTAATGGGCAATATCAATTACATTTCGTTAACATACCCAATAATAAATGTCAGAGTTTATACTACGTATAAATATTATAGCATAGTTTCAAAGGGACCGTTTATATTTACAGGACAGTAAAAGAACCATGAATTCCTATATACATAAAACTAAACGAAAAAATACTGATTATTTGTCAGTAGCTGAACGTTATACTATCACATTCAAAATAAACTATAATTATAAGTATGTAAAGAAATTATGGGTTTTATGTAAAAGTGAAACAAAAACCAACCTGTTTAGAGAATAAAATCTCTGTAGTAATATATCTATCTATTTTTAACTACATAACGTTTGAACAAGATCAAACCATAAAAGCTAACAATAACGATGCATTTGTAGCACCATATTGCCAAAATATCGTTATATGTTAGATGATTGCTTATATGTTTGATATTGTCTACAATAAATTGAAATTAAATTTTTTGTCCTGATAATGGTTTTTGGTGTTTCTTCAGAAAAAATTTTAATACAATTGTGTTTTTACTTAATTTGATTAACTACTGTTTTCATTTCACGATTAAATATACACTACGATT
>NW_025782632.1:0-33960 GCF_021130785.1 Homalodisca vitripennis
AGAAAAAAAAAAACATAAATTGATCAGTAGAGGTCATACTATAGCGAGTAAAAGTTAACATTTTTCTCAGAATAAACGAAAATTAAATTGGATGCCCTTTAAAACAGTCTTATTCTAGAATACTTTTAAATTTTATTTTCAAACATCATTCAATTTTATCGTCAACAGTGATTCGTTGTTGACTCAAATAAGAGTAGTTTTTAACAGTCATTTTGAAATGAACACACAGCCAATACATTGTGCTATAAACACATGATGTCATTCGAGTTTAAAAATTATTCCTCGTTCTGATTATGGAACTGGAAGCAGAATTACTAAATAGGTGTACACTGCTCCAGCCATATTCGGTAGTACTATCGTTTTAAATTTTGAAGAGATTGCAGTGCACAACTATGTCGCGGTCTATCGTTAGTTACTTGTAAGAAGAAACATATCCAACTGTGCCCTCACAGCAGGATCATTATCCATATGGATCGTTCCTTGATGATAGGTTATCATTAGTCCTGTCAGCTGACTTTGTGACGGCGAGCGGCAGATCAATGATACGAACTATCACACACCATGTAAACTATTGTTTAAGCCAAAGCCTTGATGTATGGTAATATAAAGTCAATGTAGTCAACCGACTTTAAAGTTCAAAGACCGGCATAATATAGGTTAAACACGAGACTGAAGAACCAAATATGACGGTTGTGGCCATCAGCTGATCGCAAAAGTAAGGGCATTCGCATGTGTTGTACAGCATCAAACCAGCAACCAGTAGATGTTCAACATAGATCTCACCTCACACTTTTGTGAGGTTTATAACTTTGTTGTGATATTTCAATATGTGGCAGTTTACTGACTTTCCATTAGTCGTCCGAAAACACTGTCGGGCTAGTTCCCGCTCGATCCCTCGATGATGATGTATTTAAAACTTATTGGAACAAAAATATGAAAGTGAACGGTGAAATTAAACGAATGGTAGAAGTCAATCGAAACCTATAGTCATTTCTAGTCAGGACAAATAAACTATGCAAAAATCTTTACTCGACTTTTTCAACCCTTGTTTACTGCCCTTAATCCAAAAGTAGCTACATCGTACGTAAAACAAGCACTGGATTGACAACGTAGGCTACTTAAGAACATGAAGTTCGTTTTGCTATTCCGGTGGTAGGACACCTACTATTACTCCAAGTGTCCTCGATACTCTCCACAGTTTCTTGTAGAAGTTGAGAAAGGAACTGGTATTTTCTGATATTGATGACAAAGACAACGACTGATGTTCATTGACAAACAGCGAAAAACTCCAGAATCATTAAACCTGTGGTAGTATTGGTGGTTCCAATAAGAGGGCCAGATGGCTTGTTTATTTAATACAACAAAGATTCACCCAATAATACGGTAGTGTCGCTTGAGCTGCTGTAGAGATCAAAACTCCAAGTGAAACCATGATGGGGAAATTCTCAAATTTCTTGCCCTCCGTTTGGCACAGAAGGTGTAGGTCCAGAAAAAAATCCGCAAATTACTTTGGCTGGTTAAAATGGCTATTTTTTGAAAGAACCTGCCATTATGTAGAATTGTGCAAATGATGTTTAGCTCTGTTACATCACTACTCACCAGTCATATGTGCTAAGCACACTATTAGTGTTCGGGCTATAACTTATTTAAAGAAACGCTCGATATTTTCTTTTTACTTAAAAATTTTTCGTAATTGACTTCGTTCACTTGTCATATTTTAAATATGAGTTAAAATAATTCAATCACTGTAAGTGGATTTCTATTTTGGTGTAAAATTGTGTCTCTGTGGGCTCTAATAGCAGTGCCCACTTTTACTATAAATATTGATTTATTAATAACATATAAGTCTATTACATTTTAGTGTGGATTTTTCATATGATTACCCGTCAATTTAGGCAAATCCATTTGTAGCATGGGATAGAAGAAAGATTTTGATAGATTACCCCAAACACACCAACATAAAATAGTTCTTAAGAACCCACTAAATTACGAAAAAAGGATTTCAAAATCTGTATGGGTTTTAGGTGAGAAAAAAGTTGTTATCTTTGAGGACCCTTCGTCCACTCTAATATAGGTAGTTGTGTCTGTTGACAAGTTTCCATTTTAACATAACTATGTTTGTTGGAAAGTTTTGGATATCTATTTATGACATCCATTCATAACTACTTTTAACTCAAAGCGACGATCAAAGTCGGTCTTCACATTGTTCGCGAAGAAACTATGTCTACTGGAGGAGAAATGGCGGCCTATTTTTGTGTTCTTATGCGGCGGGACTTATTAGAGCCCATTGTCTTCTACAATTGTCGGTAAGACAAACGTTTTGTCCTCATTTTTAGGTATCTGTATTGCTTCCAGATTTTTGGCCAAACTCTTAACTTTACCTGTTTTCCTTCCAATACTGTTTATTGGGTTTTAAGGCAGTTGATTATAAAAAATATTTCTATATGCGGGGGGGAAAGGGAAAATGTCATTGGGTTAATTCGCTCATCTTCAATCATTCTCGAATATGATCGCCTATAACCACACATTATTAACAAATTGATTCTTACTTCTTCGTTTGGATGATTACTGTGACAAAAAACCAATAATTAGGCAAAAATCTGAGTTACGCTAAGTCTAACTGCACTAAATACTGTAGATAAGGCCAACTAAGCTATCAAATTTTATTCAGTGACATGGTCGAACACTCTTATTTTATGATGATAATATTCTACGATTAGGTACAGATCGTACCTAAGAGGTAACAGATCGTAAAAAAAATACATTTTAGGTGATCACCTAAATGCATAAGATATAGATTAATATTCTTTGCTGTTGTGATTTTTGTGTACATTAAGTCACGAGAATTTTGAAAAATAATGTCTTTAATGTGAAAAAAAGCTTTTTAATTAAGGTCAAGAAACTTTTTATTTTATTGATTTGTTATATAAAATACTTTTATTGATTAAAAATTTTAGTAAGAAAATCAGCGGTTTTGTATATTGTTTTAAAAGTCTGTAAAACGATGGTATTTCTGTAGGATATTTTTTTTAACAAAAGTTTGTTAAAAAAATCGCATCGGTTCATGCTAATTACATATTTATTAAATGTGGGAACAGTTTTTCACTCAGGCGTGTACTAATTCTGACTGTTTCTGTTAACAGCCACAACCGCTGACTGACAACTGGTGACGTACCTGTCACATCGGTTTGTTTGTTTTCGGGTGTAAAATATAAACTATTTGTTGCCTCTTTCCATATTGAACCAGGATACATTTTGGAATCATGTAGGTTCAAATAAACTTTTCAAATAATTTTCCTTTAGGTTAAAATAACACTGCATTTCTGATCATATAAGAAATAATCTTAAAAATATACTACCATTTTTCCTGTCTTTAAAAAAATCTATCGGTTTTCCCATTATTATGTTGGATTAAAATATTTACTATTTTTTGGACATTCTATTCACGAGGTCAAGAATTGTGAGATTCTCCAGAAAGGGGGAGCATGGTAAAAAGCACCAAGTGACAGATGCAAAACCACACCCTTTTTCTTTGGCATATCAAAGTCTTCACCTCTTACACTCTTGCGCCATCTGCAGATTCTCCCAGGACATAACCTAGCAACAAACCATTTACTGAATGTAAGTTCTGTGGGTCATTAAAAGAATAAATTTTGAATTATGGTGAACGTCTATGAGATGGGCGCCTGGCAATTGTACACAGAAAGTGAGGTTTCAAACATTTATTTTTCCTGTTTGATCGAATCAAAATGGACAATTGAACCTGTAGTGAGTAATCATCCAGCTGCTATGTGATGGGAAAAGTCATTCGCCCATGACGCGATAGTAGCAACACTCTAGGAAAAAAATCCTCTTATTGTGATCTACAAATTGTCTACCAATTTCCATTTTAAACCAAAGAGATAAGGCTGCCCCCCTTAGTTCTTGAACGAAAAACAGGAATATGACTCTTAAATCTTGTTACTTTACACATGCAAAAAGGTTCTTTAGTTTTCTTCTTTCATCTCCATCATTGAGTAAGATAAGTTTTTATTGTCACCGTCTGGAACAAGGACTTCATGTTTAATCCTCTAGTAGATTAATTTTGATATCGAAACTGTGTACATCTCGCCACCGAATGCTTTTGTAATATTACCACAAAAACCATTTTATAATAACAGGGGGCAAACAGGATAGAAAGAGAGATAATTATAAAGAATCACGTATATGGGTACTTACACAAATATGCAATTCTTGGAACATTGAAAGACGTACTAAGTTAAACATATTTTAGGTAACTAAATTGTTTGGATGAAACACAAATGGATAATTGACAATGAAAAAACATGAAACAATCTAAGCCTAAAACCAGTTTTTATAAAACAAAAACTAGAAGATGATAAGTATAAATAAATGTATTTCCTTGATCACTAATATTAATGGCAAAATTAAAACTAACTGTAATGGTGGTAAGTCGTGCGTTACATTCATTCTATGGCTTTAATAAGGTCACAAAGCATGACCACACCAAAGCATACGTTCCTCCTAGCTCAAGTAAATCCTTCAACAAATCATAGTTAAAACGACAAAATGGTGGTTTGTCAGATATTCATATTAAGAAACCGGATACGAGAGAACCTTCTTAAAATCGTGCCATCGTCTGTTTGTCCGTACGATACTTCTTGATAGGGAAACTCTAGAGGCATGAAACTTACTACGCTACGTACGTTACTCTTGGTATAACTGAGAACTCTCTTTATTTCGATTCAAATGGTCTAAGTTAAAGGTATATACACATTTATTATGTAAACAAGCTGGTCTAATCCTTAACGAAAATGAAAACGAGACAATTTTGGAATACACACATTTGTACCTAAACTGGCATTCTATAAGAACCAATTTCAATTGTATAAACACACGACCTGGTTTTTCTTAAAATTGATAAGGAATGTCTCCTTATAAAAAGATTTATCATCAGCTGCACTAGTATTAGTGAAGACTTCAATAAAAAGAGTATCAATAAGGTTAAAAATAAAAATATCAAACGAAAATATGTTGCTTATATCATATATTTTCTTTGCTTGTCACACTTAAATTCATTGGACACATGACACATGAGTAGTATATATACATCATTCAGAAAATATGTTTAGATTTAAATTCGATATTTTTTCCGAAATATTTGTTAACCAATTAAAAATTTAGTTACTTGTCAGGTGGATAGTTTTAGTTGTGTATAACTAAATATAATTCATCATTATAGAAAACCATTTCATACTTATTACTCTTTGGACTTCCACCAAAACAAGCTTGGGTGACAATTGATTAATTAATTAAAGAATTGTCCCTACCAATTTCTAAAAAATCCAAGAATTTTAAACAATTCAAATAAGCTGTCTGCTCTGTGGACTATGAGTAAAGTAAAATATTTATTAAATCGTTTTATATTTTACTATTAAAACAAAAAAGTTATGAAATGTCTACATATATTTCAACTCCACGCGAAAGGAATAAGTTTAGTCTTCTGAAATAGGCCTACTTATTTTGAGAGATATTTAAAAACAATAAAATATTCAGGCTAATTATAACTTATTTTAATATAATTTTTGACTTTAAATATTTCGTTGAAATGTTGAAAAAATTTAAATCATATTTCTAAAAAGATTATTTGAGAGTATTAAGAAAAGTTTCATCTTTACTGGACATTACAAATGGTGATCAAATCCCCCAGGGAGAAGACAAACAAATTACTTTCAAAACTTTCTCGATTTTTTTGTTTTCAGGGATTAAAATTTCTCTTTTCCTCTAATGCTTTGAAAAACAATCACTCGAACTAATAAATTTTAGACAAGCACTCGATTTCACATTATTTTGTGCTGCAAAAGAGAAATTATTAAAAAAAATGGGTTCTATCGAAGAAGTTTTTCAAAGGAAACCTCTATAATACGTTATTTCTCTCATTAAGAAAATAAAAGATCCGTTAAGCATCAGTACAGTTTATATACCATTGTCTTCAACAATAACAAATAGTTCAGTTAGAAGTTAGAGAAAGAGTAACAAAGAAAGCTTCAAGTATAAAACAGTTTCTTGATTTCGTTTTACACGAAAGAAACGATCTGTGAAACAAAGGGTTTTAAAACGCTGACAGCCATATTGTTGTTGTCATAAATACACATGTGGGGTCACTGGTTAAGAAACTGCTGTATCTAATTTTAGCGAGTCTTTTGAAAGGGTTCTTTCCAAATCTATTTAAATTCTCTAGTTAATTTCAAAATACTGTAAAACAAACATGCTTCTCATTTACTTTTTGACTCAGAAACTACTTAAGGAAACGTGCATAAATTAAAAGTAATGATATAAAATTAAAATTAAAATGGCGGTCGATAGTAGGATTGCCTTGCGATTGTTATTGGAATGGAACACATTTTATTTTATAAATTTGAAATGAAAATCATCATGTGGGGAACATTCTGGAAGTAACTGTAAATGTAAATTTATATATAGCGATGGTGCAAATGTTTACCCCAGCTACATCTGGGGGCTTTAGAGCGAGCTTCTGTTGGCCTTCCCTGTATAAATGACCTCATATATATCCAGTTTCTAAACTCAACTACGAATCTATGTAATATACGATGTTTATAGTAGTTATAAACATTTGTCTCCTCCTTCTTCTATGTATCTAAGAATGCGTATTAATTTAATTCATTTTCATCGACTTACTTAAAGTCATACAAGGGCAAGTTTTACTACAATAACAGTTTACGTGACGTATTTATACTGTAATTAAACAATGTGTTCCAAATAACAAGTTTATTTACTTTAGTTTTACGCACTCGGGCATTGAATGATTGTTTGTATGACAGATGAACTAAATACACGTAAAACAGTTTACACGTAGTTTTTTCGATCTTGTGCACTCGGCAACGGGTTATTACTAATATCTCATCATACATAAAACATTTTTAAACAACTTGTTAAATTATAGCACCTATATTATTAGTCCTAGTATTATTAACATTTCATGTTCCCTGATTATTAGTTTAATAATAGTTTACTTGCATTTTTCATTACTCAATAATAAATACTGGAATAAAGCAATAAAATGTATATTTAAGTCTAACGTAAGTCAATATTTTATACTGCAATAGTTTATAATACTAACACATGATAATAATAACAACTAATGATATTCACAAATTAAATGTTTATAAAATTGTACGATTTTAAAAATATTCTACTTGTAATATTAAAAAGGACATTTTTATGAATTAATTAACAATAATTGTTTTTAAAAACATACCAAGATTCTATAATAATATTAATCATTTAGATAATTATCACTTAAGAATAAAAAGAATATATTCATATAAAATGGGAAAATGTGAGTGTAATAAATTCTAAATTTTACTTAAAAATACAAACATTATGTTTTGAATAATGTAACAGGTGTTTCACAGAAATAGTGGTACCTATTCCGAAAAAAGAAAGATGTTATCCATTGCTTTTATAAATTTCAATCATATTTTATATAATTACTACATTTTAAATTGAAAATTTAAATTAAACGTTCCAATAATAATTGTTTTATAAACATTAAACTATATAATCAAAAGAAATATTAGTGCTTTTATATTCCACTATTTTTTAAATATGTGTTTCAAAGTGATATAAAGTTGGTTTCTATGAATTTATATTGTATTGGTATGGAAGTTTTTTAAATATTTCTGCATTATCATTGTAATTAATTATTACTTGCACAGTTGTTTTACAAAGGTAGTTTAACTAATCTTAAATAAAAAAACATATTTGTCCGTTGCTGTTATAATTTTCTTAAATGCTTTAATTGTAGCTCTTTTGGCGATTGTGGCTTAAAAATATAAAAATAAACTATCATAAATTATATATATATATATATATATATATATATATATATATATATATATCGAATAAAGGTGTACTGTATCTGATAACAATCCCTTTAGTTCAGTCCCGAGACTAAAGATTTAATTCTAGTAATACAAGTTTTAGTTTCAATCCAACAATAAACGTTTAGGAATTGCTATAAATCACCAATTATGTTAAAGCTAACTTGAAAAGTAATAGGTGGGATATTTATTCCACTTAAATAAGAATAATATAGTTCCTCACATGTAACAAACTACGGCTAAGAATGCTTTTCATTTAGACTGTTTCGTATATTTCCCGTCTCGAGCCTAGTAAGTCAGGGTGGTGATTATTTTCTCGGTGGATTCTTTGACACAGTTTCTTTTCTGTACTCAATAGACAGCAGGCGCGATGTATGTTGGTGTCAATCTTAGTGCTCTTTGCACAACACTTTGTCCAACACGCCACCCTTCTCTTATTGTTTCTTTTGAGCTTCGACATTGGCGAGGACCCAGTCGCCGTACATCGCGCCACTTCCAGCTACCGCAGAAGATCTATCCTCTAAAAGATGTGATTCATGTAAATCGTGTGGTTTAACAGTACCCAATGTAACAGCACCTAAACAGATATTAGTGTCACGGCATGTAAAATTCCAAAGTCTATTTAAGGTAAATTTAAGGTAGGGATAGTTGGCTATCACTTTTAGGCTTGTTTCTTAGGGTGCAATGTAAAGGGCTGATCAGCAAAATTGGAGCAAAAGAGTGGGGGGCAGAGCCGAGCAGTTCCGACTAACATCGACAAAACCAAAAATCTGCGAGTCGGTATGGGAAAGCATAACAGAACACCTTTGATTTACTTAAATGCTTACCGAGAGTAAATGCTTTAGTCTATTTTAGACTATAAGAATAGTGGTAAGGTGATAATGTAATAAGATACAAATAATTAAAGGTACTAACTTTTAGTATAAGCTAATATAAGATAACTAATTTTTTTTTGGTCTTTGGATAGCAGTTTGAATCTAAACGTATTTTACTAGTGCAATTTATTTTACTGTATATACTTTGTTATTGGTGCTCAGGTGTATTTAGACTACATTTATATCATCAATTGAACCAGAGTGAGTGCATCTACCTATTAGTTCTTAAATTCTGTTGTTTAATCTTTGCATAATTCAATTAATTTTTCAACCCTAATTCACTTACCGTTGTTAGTGTAAACGATCTCCAGCTGTCATCAACTCAGCAAGTCATAGACACTCAAATTCAATCAACTGAATCCCAATAGCTTGGCATGTTATTTATGCATGTAGCCTGTACATTTTAATTCGCTTCGCTTAGTATGGTTGTTTGACGAGTGTATCATTTCGTTTCTTGTTGCTCCTCGCTACTTTTGAACATAGTCCGTGAGTTGTCCAGTCAACGTGACAAACATCAACTTAATTTTGCATTTATGATACACTAGCTGACCCGGCGAACTTTGTCCCGCCCTTAAAGGCAATATCACATGATAACATTTTTTACTTTTTAAATTAGGATAATTGTAAATAAAAAATATAACTATTCAATGATTCTTTATTTGCCATTTATTGTAGCACCCTTGTGATAAACTACATTTTTTTTATTAGGCGCGAAAACAAATAACGCGGATGGTCTTCCGACCCGTGGACATGCCACATTTAATTGGCCATTGGAAAAACATGGATGTTTGAGATTAAGACCACAAACTTTCAACGATTTGGCCTTGTGACTTATTTACAGTAATGACGGATCGGAAATTGAAACCGTTTAAACTCAAAAGGCATGTCGGGTGGGATCATCGGGATCCTCGGAATGAGAATTTCCTCACCCTTTGAGTATTGTGGTGTAAATCAAATTGTTCATCAATTTACTTACCACCAAACTTGTTCCGTTGCACAGTTTTGGTTGGTATAATTTTCGAAGCATGATTACTACAGAACCAATATTTAGTTGTAAATTGTGCCAGGTACATCCAAGGAGTTTTTAAATATTCAATTGGATAGTTTGGTGGCATCATCCTTCATTTGTTTACACAGTCAACAGATTTGAAAGAATGCAGTGTACCAATGATCTCATTCTGAATTATGTAGTTTAAGTCATCTACATCTTTATTCTTAGCTGCCAAAATTGCTCGCTCACTCAACCATTCATTATTTTTTGAGGTTAGTAATGATGTTTGGGAATACTTTGTTGATGAGTTCGTCTTTCGATGAGACAAAGTTACAGATATTCCGAGGAAATGAAATCAATCCGCTCGATTCGTCGACAGGTACTCGACCATTACCGATAGTCAACAATTACTCAGAGAAATCTTCAGCAGATGTATCGTTCAGCAATGCAAACTCTCATGTTTGTTGTCAGCTTGATGTTTCCTAACATAGCGCCATAGATTCGATGATTTGAGGCAAGCGTTTATTTAGTCGGCAGCAGTCGATCTGGGAATTACTGGCAATGTTTGGCGGAAATCGCCAGACAGTAAAATAGTTGCGCCTCCAAAACATTTTGAGTCATTACGTAGATCTTGAAATGTAAGGTTAACTGCTTCCAATGCACGTTTATGCGCTATTGTGCATTCGTCCCAGATGATGATCTTCGATTCTGATAAAACTTTCGCCATACCGGAGCGCTTTGTAATGTTGCACGTTGGTTCTTCAATATATTGAAGATTTAACGGCAATTTTAATGCAGAATGTGCCGTACGACATCCTTCTAGCAATGTGGCTGCTATTCCAGAAGAAGCAACTGAAAACTGCAATGTTGGATCTTGCACGAACAGTGGCTAAAACTACTGACATGAGGAATGTCTTACCAGTTCCACCATGTAAATATAAACCACCGTTTTCCATCATCAATTGCCTTCATTAATGTATCATAAACTTCCTTTTGTTGGGGATTCATCAGGGGCACATTTGTTTGAACTACTAAATCTAATTCCTGGTGATCATATTCACGTTCCCATTCCAATTCTCGATTAAATGCGTCATTCATTTTACGATTTGGCGCTGCCATTCCTAACCTGACTAATAAACTACCACACATGAGATAACTCATGTCTTCGATCAAGAGCAAGGCCCGATTATGTATCTCCTTATTCATTTCAAGATCGTAATTTATTGAACTGACACGAATTTGATGTAAAATATCTTCTGCCATATTATCCTTGTATTTGTTGCCACAGGTTAGATGGGTTCGATGGAAAGCATGTCAAAATGATGATAGCAAATAATGTACGTATCTGACTTGGAGATGCAGAGATAACTGCTTTGAATTGTAAAAAATTAAAATTTGATTTGTATTATCTGGATAGTAAAGTCTATGCTTAACAGTGATTGCAGAAACAGTTGAAACAAAATTTGCTGTTTTCTCTTAAGCTTACTCTATGCTTTAAAACTATAAAATGTAAAAGAAATTTAAAATGGTCATTAAATGATATAAACATATATTTCTTTTGTTGCATTATATATGTTTACAAATAACAGCTGATTCAATTTGAACAGGCCCTTTCACTTAATAACATATGTTTGCTGTAATGCATTTCTTACGGGTATTTCCGTAACTTTTAGAGACCAGTGGGGCGGAATCCTGAATCGGGAAAACGGGATAAAAAAATATCCTATGTGTTTCTCCCAGTTCTTAGCTACCTCCCTACCAATTTTCAGCCAAATCGGATCAGCCGTTCTTGACTTATAAATAGTGTAACTAACACGACTTTCTTTTATATATATAGATAATTTACTCATGTTTAGAAATTATTGCTTAGTGTTGCCAGTCATCATTTCAACATATTCAATTTAGGTGTTATAAAAAGCACACTTTCAGTGGTGAACTGAAGTAGCTACTGATTTGTGAGCTGTTTTGCCTTTCTCATTGTTTGCATTTCACAAAGTATATTTTTGAGATATAAAACACAAGTTTTCTCTGGCCACAGCCTTCTTGATCAGCCTCAATCTTCTCCTTTCACACCGTAATCTGGCCATTGGTACTATGATGAGTACAGATGTATCTATGGTGAACTGAGTGGCTATAGTTGCATTTGCGGTTCGTCTCTTTTCTCACCGCTCATATATATTTATACAGTTTTCTACCCAACCATTACTATCTCGCCCCACCAGGCTCCTGATTGGCCCGTGTCACTGGTTCCGGACGCTTCTATCTGTAACCTTGTGCATGAAAAAGGATTCTTCACGAGGAAAAGGGCCTTCAATGCGAATCTAAATGTGAGAGATGGTTCCACGCCGCTTGTGTTAATGTCTCCGACTCGGAATACCGGAAACTCTCGGCCGATAACAAAAAAAATGGGTCTGTAACAGATACGATTGTGTTGAACCTCCTAAATCACCCACTGAACTACCTAATTAAGAAACTTGAGACTGTATCGTCACAGATGGAGGCATTAATTGCCAACGTTGGTAATTTAACTGCTTTATCTACTGACATTACCTCTATTAAGAAACCAACTGACCCAGGTCAGTGACAGTTTAACCAGTTTGGAGCCCCGCAATCTGCGACTCAGAAGACAGAATCAAGTCATTGGAGGACCAGGTCGAAGATCTCAAAAATATTGAATACACCTACCCCAATGTTGAAAATGTCGTTGAAGAAATCAACGACCGGGAACGTCGTTCTCGCAACATAATTATCTATAATCTCCCCGAGAGTTTGAGCAATACAGTTTCTGCCAGAATTGAGCATGACAACCTTTCTCATATCAAAGCTGACCTCCCACTTTGGCGATTCCGAGCTTGATTATTCCTTCAAGTCATATCGTATTGGCCGCCCATCAAAAGGCAAATCCAGACCTCTTAAGGTCATCTTCGGGAATTCCAGCACCGGTCATTGACTTTTTGTAAAACATTTGATAGAGCTAAGCTCAAAGACCTAAGTCCCCGATCTGCATGACACTACTGTCTCACGTGACCGCACTCCCGCCGCCGAAAGGAAATACCTAAACGAGTTAAGAGCTACCTTAAAAAGCAGAACCGAAGGTGGGGAGACTGATTTGACCATAAAATTTCTCAACGGCATTCCAAAGATTGTTAAAAATGCGCCAAAAAACGACTAATTCTCGGATCTGAAAAACTATTATTGTATTATCAGAATGTGAATGGGCTACGCTCCAAATTAACTGAGTTGCGGAATGCTGTCGCCCGCTTGCGTCTATGACATCAATTATCTTAACAGAAACAAATTTGTCCCCGGACATTGCTGATAACGAACTGGAGGTTATCGGGTTTTCAATGTTTTTCGGAGGGATAGATCTCTGCTTACTAGTACTAAGAAGAGTGGCGGCGGCGTCCTAGTTGCTACCTACCAGGTCAGATCTTCACATTAGAACCATCAACTCCTCTGTCGCTGATGTGGAGTCTCTATTCTTGTCTAATTTCTACAGTTACTTCCCCTATTTTAGTCTGCGGCGTATACATTCCGCCTCAACAGCCTGCTTCAGTATATGAACGGTTCTGTGTGTCTGGTTGACGAAGTCCTCTCTTCCTGTCCCACTTCTTGCTGTTTTCTTCTTGCTGGTGATTTCAACCTTCCCGATGTGAACTGGACTGCTTCCGTTTCCTGTTTCTACAAGTGGCGGCTCTCAACATATGATAGATATGGCAACTGGTTTTGAATTGACCCAGTGCAACAAGATCTCAAACGTGCGAAATGTCACCCTTGATCTCATTTTCTCTACGGACCACTCACTTGATGTTATGCCAGCCCTGGATCTCCTTCTACCCGAGGAACCCTGCTCACCCAGCTCTGCATTGTGGAGTCTGTCTACCCACAATGTTGCCTCCGGCCCACTCTACTACCTACAACTTTCTGCAATTGTGATATCGATCAAATCTCTAGAAAACTCAATTACCTCCTTGGGCCTAGTTGCCTTCCAACCCCCTGATATTGTTAAAATACTTTGAGCTTATGACGGGAACTTATTAGAGAAAACTGTTCTTGAATTTACACCCACTAAGAGATCTGGCAAGTCCTGCTTTCCATGCTTGGATGTCTCCTGAACTTAAGCAACTAGTTTGTAAAGAAAAAACTTGCTCATAAAAAATACAAAGCTACCTCGAAACCCAACCCATTACAACGAATTTAAAAATCTAAGATCTGCATGCAAGAGCTTGAGTGGTTAGATGCTACTCTAAACTACATTGCTAATGTTAACTGCTTGATACCCTTCGCAACATTAAATCTTTCTGGAGCTTCATTAACTCCTTGAAGATTTCCTCCAAATCTACTGATTCGTAACCATCTTGACCAGTCGAATCATCTCCGGAGGGGATCTGTAACCTCTTTGGCTAATCATTTTTCATCAGTTCTTTACAAATGATGTCGGCCCCCTCCCGGACTAACGAATTCGATGAATCTGTTAACTTATCCGAATGTGTGCTCGTCGAGTCAGATGTGGAGAGGAAGTTGGCGTCTCTGGATCCATACAAGGGGACTGGTCCCGATTCTATCCCCCCTATTGTACTTAAACACTGCTGTACTTTACTTGCGCCCCATTTGACTGTTTTTTTCAAACGGTTTTCTGAAGATTGGCACCTTTCCCGACTGTTTTGAAAACTAGTTTTGTGGTCCCCATCCATAAATCCTCTGATATCTCGGATGTTAAGAATTATAGACCAATAGTTATTCAACCAGCGCTGGGCAAGGTCTTTGAAGCCTTAGTACTCGATCGAATCAGTTTTCAGCTGCAAAAGTCCTCCTAAACTCCGAACAGCATGGGTTTTCACGGGGAAGATCAATTACTACGAATCTTGTTCTATACGACCATTATATTCGATCTTCCTTCAGCGCCGGCTATCAGCTTGATAGTAATCTACTTGGACTTTAGCAAAGCCTTCGACACCGTGAGTTCATCGTCATCTGGTTGCGAAACTACGTGCCTATGGGTTTATGGGCAGCCTCCTACGCTGGCTTCATTCAATACCTTACCGATCGGATGTTTAATGGTTAGATCTTCTGGTGGTTTTTCCCAGCCCTTTCATGCTTCATCGGGTGTCCCCCAAGGTTCACATCTCGGCCCCTTTCTCTTTTGCATCTTTCTAAGCGACATCACCAAATGTATCAGTTCTCACTACCTTATGTTTGCTGATGATATCAAAATCTTTACTTCTGTTAGTTCCATTGATGACTGCCACAGACTTCAGGTCAGTCTGCGTAGTATCTACGATTGGTGTGGTTGGAACAGCATGAAACTTAATATTAAGAAATGTCACGCCATATCCTTTCATCGTTCCGCTGGATTCATCCACTATGAGTACTCGCTTGATGGTTCATCGTTGGAGAGAGCTTATTCCACACGTGATTTAGGTGTTATCCTGTCTGCCAACCTGAGCCCAAATGACCACATAGACTCAATCATTAACAAGGCTTCTCGGATGCTCGGATTTGTTATCAGGACTTCAAGAAAGGGACTTAGCATCGAAGCAATGAAAACAGTGTATGTGTCCTTGGTGAGATCTGTATTGGAGTTTGGCAGTGTAGTGTGGTCACCTTATCAACTAGGTCAGATTCAAAGACTGCAACGAATTCAGGATAGGTTTGTGCGTGTGGTCGGGGTCAGATTGGGTTTTCGAGTATTTGGATGTGCCGGTGCGTGCTGTGGAAGAGTTTCTGGGCCTGAATCCTCTCATTGTGAGAAGGCAGTTGCACGACCTGACATTTCTTCAGAGGGTGCTTGTTGGTGATCTGGACTGTCCTGCCTTGCTTCGTTTGATCAACATCAGAGTTCCCGGCCGGACTCGCTCCGCGGACTTCTTCTGCCGTCCCTCATGTTCTAACCAACCATGAATTGAACAGCGTCATCCCTCGTCTGCACAGGCTTGGAAAATCTGGTCTCCGCGAACTATGATTTCTTCTACGACAGCACCTCTAGTCTGAGGACTTTATTCCTATCCTTAGAGCACTGACTTCCGAAATCTATAACCAATAGCGGCACTTAACTGATTTCGGGTGTACTTTCATTAACAAAGCTCATATCTGTCTTTATTATTTATTGTATTGTATTTATTTTAATCGTCTCTTAGGCTATTGTGTATTCGGCATCTTCTGTTATTAATTATTTAAATTGTTATGTATTTATCTTTTCCGTAGCATGTTTCAAGTTGTTACGTATTTGTAGTAGTTACTAGTATATATTACATTGTTAATTTTTCATAGTCTATTAGTGTTATCGTTGACTATCATTATGTTGTTATCAATTGTTTTCGTCTTATGTTATTAATTATTTAAATTGTTATGTATTTATCTTTTCCGTAGCATGTTTAAGTTGTTACGTATTTATAGTAGTTACTAGTATATATTACATTGTTAATTTTTCATAGTCTATTAGTGTTATCGTTGACTATCATTATGTTGTTATCAATTGTTTTCGTTTCTGGTTCTTGGTGTTACTCATATATCTAGTTATGTTATTTTCATTAAGGATCTAGCTTTTTACTGTACAATTTTGTTAATGTTACTTATTAGTGTTTTCGTTGTCTATCTTATGTTGTTAATCAATTGTATTCGTTTCTGGTATTTAGTGTCACTCATCTATCCAGTTTGTTATTTTCATTAAGTATCTAGCTTTTTACTATACAATCTTGTTAATATTACTTATTATATATTTATCCATAATCTAATTGTAGTCATGATGGCTTTTATTTTATTATTGCAGACAGCCATCTGCAATCTGTGTTTAGTTTTGTGATTGGCGTATTGCCGTGAATAAATAAATAAATAAAAATAAATAAATAAATTGATATATTACTGTTGTGAAAAGAAAACAATACTACTCATACTATAATATGTACTATCACTGTACGTATAGGTTTACTATGTTAATTACAACTTCTTATTTTTTTTTCAAATTTAAAATATTAACACCAAACCTAACCTGCAAATTAACGTTGATATTACACACAACTTATATTACAAAAATAATTATTTAATTATAAATTTACAGCAAACAATTTATTTATGGTTATTTATGCTAAGGATATTTTTTTTTGTTCATACAAGTAAATTTTTTAATTAGATTGTATAAGTTTAGTAATAAATTGACTTTTAGCTGGAGGATCGATATAGCATACATATTAATATGTTAGGTGTAACCACCATCTTCATGCTCCGTAATTGAAAGTTAAAGTGAAAATGTCTTATTTTTACCAGAGGAAGTTAGGCTAAGAAGCCCTCTCTAACACTTAACCACGGCTGAAAGGTGACATCCGAACCACCACCAATGGCCGGGCAGGCGGGCTGCCTGCAAGGACAGGATAGCTCAGTGGTCCAACCATCCAAGCAGCAGCCATGCTTTGATCTGGTTTATCTTGTGATAACAGTAATACCCGCCACACTACGCTATTGGTAAAGGTTTTGGTAAACCTTTAAGTTACACGTTAAACTATTTGTCCTAGTAGCCCTACTAATTTTATAAAATGTTTTTATTTGTTTTAAACGTCAAAATATATCGGTTTAAATAGCAATTTTTTTTTGTATTTACCGTAGCTTAGACAACACCACCGATAACAAAATTCACATTTGGAAACTTAATAACAACATATTTTGTAAATTACTTTCTTTACATGTCTACTTGCATACAATAAATAACCAATAAAGCTATGAACATGAAATTTTTTTTGCATTTTACTTAAATTTTAACGTTAAAAAGATATTGTTCAATTACGGGCTATATTCCCCAAGGGAACTAGCTGAGCGTTAGCGAAGCATATTAATAGTAGACCGGGACAGAGTGAAATCTATTTATGTTCACAGACACTACACCCTCCAAGATAGTACTACGTGTGTCTTAACCCCTAGTAATATTAAACCTCACCTCGGAATTTCCTAGTATGACCCGATAATCTCCTGCGTAAATCAAACCCCCTGATCAATGTATCTGTGTGTGATAAAACAGGTTTTCTAACCCCCTATGTTTTATACTTACAAAGTTTAATTCTACTTAATGATATGGTAAATATTAAAAATTTGGTACATTTGTAGGTTAGACGGTAAAACTGTCTAAAAAAATCTGAAAGCTAGCCAGTTTTTAGTTTTATTTACTCTAAAAATTCATAAAGTTTACCCCGTGCAGTAATTTCTGCCAAGCTCTGTACCAGCTAGGCAAAATATCCTAGCTTAAATCTGAGGGCGTGATCAAAGAGATTTCCGGTCACATTTTGTTTGTAATCTTTTAACGGTTAAGGCAAAAAACTACAGTCTAATTTTCACTTCAAACCAAACCTAATCTCGGACTTAAAGTATTACAAATTCCCTTCTTCTTCTCCTAATTTTCCTAACACATCTCTTAATATATCTACGTAATCTATTGAATTGATAAATGAAAACATAATTTTGCTGAGCTTTAAGCGAGAAGCATTAACGATCCCACACGATTCTCAAGAAATCCCACAACTGTGATAACGACATTTGGAAACATCATCTCCAAATTCAAACAATATCTAATTTCTCTTATCCCCGAATCTATTAACCCCCGCTTTAGGGGCCCCAGCGAGGCGAAGCAAATTTTAAAATATACAAAACTTTTCTACATTACCTAATGGAGGGAACGCGTATCTTAAATTTCAACAGACATATTTTTATATATATTTTTTGTTACTGGAATATCAGAAGGGCATGATTAATATTTATTGTAAAAAAGGACGTGGAATTGGTCAAAAGTAAAATTGCTTCAAGTCTAAAAGGTATTGTCGACTTTGACAGGTAATTCAATAAAAATCAAACTAAAGGGTAAAAAAATAGGCAATACAATACTTTATTATAAAGTCAATATTTATTGTAAAAGTCCAGTGGTATTAGAGCCTACTGTTGACACAATTTACACAAAGTAGGAATCACTTAGAGTGATTGAATTATTGTAATCATATTTAAAAATGCAAAGACGACGAGTAGCAAATCCATTACCAAAAATGTCTATAAGAAGAAAATATCAAACGCTTAAAAATTAATGAAGAACTTTATAGTTGTTACATAATTTAACTGATGAGTAGTGCAGTACCACCGCACAACATCATTCTCACAATTCTACAGAATGCAGATTTTCTCAAAACCAGCAATTTTAACCAGCCAACTTTTTGGGGGATTTTTTTCTGACCAACTGCTCTGAGCCAAATGAAGGGCAGGAACTGACATTTTCCCCATCATGGTTCACATGGGGTTTAATCTCTACAGCAGCTCAAGTCGACACTACCGTATTATTGGGTGTATATCCAATACTCAAATACAAAGTCCACCTTGCCCTCTTATTGGACCTCCAATATTACCACAGCTGTAATGATTCTAGAGTTTTCCAGTTTGTCATTGACATCTGTCCGTTGTATTTGTCAGTAATATCAGAAAATATCAGTGCTTTGTCAACTTCCACAAAATTGTGGAGAATGTCGATGACACTTGGAGTGATATTAGGCATCAGCCAATGGAATATAAAATAAACATCAGGATCTTTGTAGCTTACGTTGTAGCTGCAGCGCTTATTACGTACGATGTAGCTAATGGGGGAATGAGTGCAATAAAACAAGGTAGACAATCAAGTAATGATTTCAATATGTTATTTGTCTTACTTAACTACTATATTTCGATTGACTTCTACATTGTTACTTTTATTGAAGTCACTCAATATTTGTCTAAACGTTTTAAATACATCAGCATCAGGATCGAGGAAGAACTTTGCACGCCAGTGTTTCGGACGACTAATGGAAAATCAGCATATGCCACATGTTGAAATATCACAACAAAGTTCAAACTCACAAAAATATGAGGTGAAAACTCTGTTGAAACTATTGGTTGATGGTCGATGCTGTACACCAGGCGAATGCCTTTTATTGTGATCAGTTGATGGCTACTACCTCATATTTGTTCTTTCAGTATCGTGTTTAACCTATACTATGCCGTATTGAATTTTCAGTCAGGTGACTACATAGAGTTTATATGTGCGTTCACCTGGGCAATGGCTAGCGTTAGTTACACGGTGGTGATGGTTCAATCTGCCGCTGACGTCACTAAGTCCAGCTGACATGACGACGATGACGATCTGCAAAACGATCCATAAGAATATGGAACCTGCTGTAAAGGAACAGTTGGAGAGGTTCCTTCTACAAGTAACTAACGATAGACCGACATTTTGTGAACTGCAACCTCTTCAAATTTAAAAGCTATATCCTAAACGAAGATGGCAGGAGCAGTGACCACCTATTTGGTAATTCTGCTTCAGTTCCAGAATCAGAACGAGGAAATTTAAACTCGAGTGTCATCTAAGTTTATGTACAATAAAATTATCTGTTTTTGAATCCACAATAACTGTTATTGCTACTTGTTTTGTGTACACACAAATCAATGATAACACAAAATTATTATTCTTGATAAGAAATGCACGTATACATACAATACAAATATTTTTATTATATTCAACTAAATTTCCTGTATTCTAAAAAATTTAATTTAACTTGCTTCGGTATGTCCTCTAGGATTGTTATTGGTTACAAGCACTTTATAAAAAACAAATGTTGGAAACCTATCAAATTTTTAGAAAATGAATAAAAATTTTTCACAAATGAAAAGAATTAAAGCTTGAAAGCATGCCTAAGTCCCTACTTTTCAACTTCGAAAACATTAGCCTACTTGGGAGACACCTAGAGTCCTTTTCACTGACCAAGGTAGCAAGAGCAGTGACCACCTTATTTGATAATTATGCCTCAGTTCCAGAATCAGAACGAGGAAAATTAAAGCTTGAGTGACATCTGATTTTATATAAAATGTATTGGTGATATGCAATCTTACACAAATGTTATAGCTATTTTGTGTACTCCTGAAAAAACTGGTAAACACAAATTTATTAGTTTTAAAAACAAATTCAAGTATTGTAGAATTATAATGTAACCAGGAGTATAAATTTCTGTGTTTTATAAAGAAAAGAAAACATTACCTTATTATTAGAGCTAAGAATTTTCCAATCAGGACTTACTGTATTAAGAGTTTTCAAGTTAAAGAGAAGTTTACATCAGCTGGAATAACCTTGGTTGATATTAGTTTGGTTTTCTTTTTTTACAGTTATCAGATAGATAGGTGCCAAATGACAAAAGAACTAAGCCATTAAAACAAAGGATGTAAACAATTTAATTTACGGTTTTTATATTATGCAGTTTTTTCACTTGCCTATAAGTAAAAAATATTAATTATGAAAATTCTACTTTATTTATGAACGCACGTTTTGTTTTGAAAATTTAAGATATTTCTTTCAACTATTACACATGTAAGATATTTTTTCTTTAAATTAACCTTCTTGAAATCAGTGTTAAATATTTGTATGGCATACATAATAATATATAATACCATATATATATATATATATATATATATATATATATATATATATATATATATATATGGTATTAGAACAGTCCTCTGATTGGCTTCATTCCGTAGTTATGACGTCGTGAAATACATGACAAAAGAACATTTCTAATAAAAAGTGGTAAATACCTTTGAAACTTCTATAACCTTTTCATTTTTTCTGGAATTGAGAATAGGAATACACTACTTATTTTCTATGTTTTATGAAATTTTATACATTTATTGAACTTGAAACAGTAACAAAAATAATTTTAAAACAGCTGTACGTTATAATAACATTGAAATAATGTTTAATTTACACAATTTAAGTATAAAATAATTTTTCTGTTTGTATTTAAATAAACATTCTTTATATCTTATGCATAAACCTTACAAAAACTTTCGAGATTTGCATGTTTTTTATTATTTTTCTTTTTAGTTTAATATGTTTTGTAGAGCAGGCTCACCTTAAAAATAATCCAAACATAAAAAAGCTTGCTTTTGATTAACAGATTCCCTTAGCCTGTTTGTATTCTTATAAAATAGATTACACATGAAAATTGTGGATTAAGGTTTATTTCTACCAGGATCACTGCAGTAATGAGAATCCAACAGGTGTCCTGTACACAGGTGGAAATATAGTTGTTGTAGTTTTAACTAACGTTCCTCCTAGAGTTTTTGATGCGTGTACAGCTCTACCTTGAGTCAATTTATCACAATGGGCATTTTTACACTACCTGAGACATCAATATCACTGCAACAGCAGGGTGTACTTACATAACTGACAGCAACGGCACTAGAATAGCAAAGCATTAGTTCTTAGTCTACATCTTGTGTAAACGAAATACTAAGAGGAGTTACAGAGGCCTGAACTGCACGTCCGGGTAGCATTGTCAGCACTTCCACACACGTCACCAGAACAGTTTCATATGTGAATGCGCTCATAACATAACGATACGGCTGATCCCGGCGCATTGAAGGGAGAGGTGAATTATCCTGTTCCTTTAAGATCCTTTTACTTATATCCTGACATTTTACCAATATACACAACTGTGTATCGGCCAAATATTTCCGATTACGTACAACACTTAAGTATGCTGCATTTTCTAAATGCACAATTAATTACCACAATAAAATGCTGATAAAAACAAAACGCATTACGCATAAGTAAAAACTGGCATTATGTTACACTATTTAAGACATATATTCTGGATAATCATGATAATTGTTGTTATACAGACATTTCATTTTATTTTATTACATTACATTTACTCCTTATAAATCATTCATTTGTTATATTGCATTTATTTAATTAAATATTAACTTATTATGTGTTGTTAGTCAATTATTGAGTATAAATTAACACAAAGTAAAGTCAATTATTGTATAAGTTTAAAAAAAAGTCACTTAATAATACTAGTTAATAATTTTGTCTCAATCCGTTATGGACGCAGACTTAATTACATAAATGTGCTGCAGATATTGCATCTCGTTTAATGAAGTTAATATTGTTATGAATATAAAATCAACTATGCTATTAATATTTACCATGTCACCAATATTGATATAACTTATCGGAAATAGTCCTTGTTTAGTGTTATATTTTAATGTAATTTTATAACATTAATTTATTACGTTGCTACAGTTACACGATGTTATATCGTCATACTTCATTTCTTGTTATAGGTATCTTTTTCATGGTTCATAGAATTGATAAAACTGACACTATTCTTTAAGTTCCGTCGTTATATGCTACCTTGTACATAATTTTATACTATTAGCAAAGCCAAAGAAAAGTATTTTTTATTATCAAGTACCACTTTTTGTATTTCCAATTTTGTATACAATTTGGCGCAAAAGTCACTGGACAGTTGGTAAAAAGAAGAAAAAAATAACAGCAAGACGTAGTACAATAGTTTTTTGTCAGTGATGTTTGTATTACTAAATGTTGGTAATTATGCCTTTTAAAGTTGGCAATACATTGCAATGAAACACACAACAATCGAACTAGTGAGTTCTTCTGTGATACGTTTTTAAAGCTGTAGAACTTTACTTTCAACACGATGGTGCTCCACATTACGCCACTGCCGTTCGCGATTATACGAATGTTTCCAAAGAAAAGTTATTGGTCGAAGGGCAGATATTGACATGCCCCCACGTTCACCAGATATCACACCAATGGATTTTTTTCATATGGGGCGTACTCAAGTACTATGTTTATTCTCGAAAGCCTCATACTATTGAAAAAACTGAAAGACTACAAAACATGACACATTTTATGATTTGTGACAATGATACCACACTATGCCGTAGAGTATGTAACAGTATTCCAGAGAGACTTCAAAGGTGTTATTAATGAAGACGGAAAACCATTTGAATATAAAAAATAATTGGAAGTATTGTTTGTAATAAAAAATAATTTCAAATAAATCTAGAATTGTTTCAACCAACTGTCCAGTGACTTTTTGCGCCACCCTGTATAGTGATTACGATGGAAATAGTATTACGTCTATGAAGTTTAGTTTCTATTTTAAATATTAAATTGTTTTAAAAAATTTGTAGTAGTGAAAGTTTGAAAATATTCTGCTGTTGGACTACACATTTTTTGAAACTTGTTCATTGATGATCTAACCATCAACTAATTTTCCTGCACGCGCCCTGTGAGCCTCATTGTGATTTGTGACGTTAATGTATCGATATGTTACTTTAATGAAGTGTTTTAAAACTTGAACATTTATGGGCACCAATCCTTAATAATGTAAATTCATTAATGGTTGACTTAAACGATATATAAATCAGCTATATGTTTTAAAATACAATATTTGGCAATAAATATAATAGAACTATTATTTGACATCTGTCATTTGTTTATTAGGTAGCTTAGTGTTCTCCAGATATGTCCAAATCAGCCTATATTTTACTCCTCATCCCAAGTTTTATTGCACTGGGGAGAATGGCAAAATGTAGTTTTCCACATACCTGGAGGTTGGGTTTTAAGTTGGGATGTGTTAACTGATGCAGCAGAACACTAAACCATAAATTAATGAATACGAGAAAAGAGGGTTTGTGACCAGGGAAACGCTTCCACTACCGCGAGAACAAAGGGATGGCAACCGCTACCGGACCATTTCTTCATAACGGCTCTTACGGTACTAATATACAAGGAATAAGAGAAACTAGTGTATAGAGACCCAAGACAACACTACTTTTTCCCGAGAGAAAACAAGGTGTGAGGACCGTAGAGGCAGCTTAGTTGAGTAGTTGAAACAACTGGGTCAAACAGCTGGCCAGGGTTCCACTTGGAGTAGGCACGGCACTGGAGGTGCGGGCTTCAGTATGGTGGTGAGGGAGGCCGACTCTCATGGCGCGGTGGCTCTGGCACAAACAGAACTGTTTGTGCGTTTCATTTTACTTGCGCTACACACTGTCCACCACATCAGTGTTGAGACGGCAGGGGAGAGTTTGAGAATTTTCTATTGTATGTTGCTGTATACTTGTAGAAACTTAATCCACTGTTTTGCTTTGTTCTGTAGTCCTATAGTTTAGCATAGGTGTAATTGGGATAGTGTTTTATTGTTAGAATCCCACTTTCGCCAGTGCTGGTGTGACCTGTGATTGTGATTCTCGTATTCGTCGATTGTTCCCGAAACACATGCTGTGCATTTAAAAAATGCCTGGAATGACTCCAATAAGTGTTATGGTATATTTGGATCCTTGTTTTTTTTCTTCTTTCTGTTCTTTATTTTTGTATTTTATTATTAACCTCATCCCGACTTGACGAACACGAACAAAAGAGATTTCAATGTAGGATGAATTTTAAATGTACTTGTTACTGTTACCTAGTGCATAGGTTTATTTTTTGAAATTACTTGAGATACAAAACTATAGTTTTTTTATTATATCCAGTTGCGCTTCACTGTTCGCAATGTTTTATATATATTGATTAAGCTGAAAATAGTCTTATGTCAGTAAAAATTGAATTCACTTATTTGTTGTGTTAAAAATGGTAATAGGGAAGATTAAAAAAATATAATAATGTTGGACTGCAAATATTTCAAATCTTAAAACTGAGATTTATGGTCAAAAGCTTTTCCCGCACGGCGCCCCGTGAGGCACATTGGGATACGTTCCATTTTTTGTATCGATATGTTTATTGGAATAAAGGATTTTGAGCTTGAATACGCTTGTGCAAAATCCTTGATAAGGGACACTTTTCAAGAGCTTACTATGAACGATACGCGAACCACACTTGTAAGTTAGAAAATACAAATATGATTAACCTTGGCATTTGTTACTACTTAGCTCCGTGTTTTCTGATATGTCCAAATCTGTTTATGTGGAGTCCTCATTCAAATTATATTGTTTGGGGCAATACCAAAGTTTAGACTTCCAGATACTTGGAGGTTGAGTTTTCAAGAATGGATATATTACAATTAAACGTGTTGCTTACCAAAATGTATAATATAATTAAAGACAAAGAACTCTTAACCATACATTACGGTTTAATGAAAACAGGAAAACATTTCATTTTGGAAATTGTTTTTTAGCAATATAAAAGTAAATATGAAACAAGGTATTTTTATATTATTATTAATAGTCTATAATTATTTATAATTTTAAAAATTTGTTCTTATAGTTTAAATTATTTCTAGTATTGTAAATAGAATTTTCTTTGTCCTACTGTCTCACTTAGCCGTTATTATTAAAGAAGAAGCATGTTATAGAATGTTGTACTTAAATAGTAAATAAAAAAAACCTTCCTATATACCTATATTATCTTTGAATTTTGTAATTGCTACCTGTCCTGAGGAGTAAAACATTAAGATGAGTCCTGGAAGCTAATAACTCGTATTACAAACAACGGCTTGTGTTGGAGGTTAAAGGGTTTTCTTCGGGTACTAAACCTGTAGTTGTTTGCCTTGAGTATTGTACAAATCCAGGTAAGAATGGAAGAAATTCATATAGGGCAGAATGTTTGATCATTCTTCACAGGCTGTAAGCAAATAAAACTAGTATTTGAAAAAAGAAAGTCCATAATTGAGCAAAAAGAAAGCGAGCACATGATTTTTAAGATAAATATAAACGTGTGGGGATTTGCGGGTGCAACACTGAAAGTCAATGCTTGATTTAAAACCAGTTTAATACAATCCTATGTAGTGAGATCATTTTTGGAGTGTGGTTATCCACGTTACACGGTTAGAATCAAAGTTTTTAGTCTCTACTGCATATTTTGTATAGTCCTTGTCGGTAAACAATAGCCACTCATATTGGAAGAGTAAAAAGCAGTTGGGAATGAAACTAAAGACTGTTTATTATTATATTGTTACAATATTACTTATAACGATAAGTCAGTACTAGACCCAATTACTCAATAAGGCTAAAATACATTTCATAATTTAGGTACGAGTGTTTGAAATGTGTTGAACTATTATATTTCAGTGATAAGTAAAAAAATAAATTATCAACCTATTCAGGAAAATTGCCTGTGCTCATAATTAGTTCCTAATTCCGCCCACTGTGCACAACCTTCAACTATCAACATAGTTAAATTTTTCAGATATTTCAGTGAGGTGATTTCAGTTTTAAATTGTGCCCTAAAGTAAAATATCTTTGATACGGCCAGTCTTCAATAAAGAAGATATCCTAATAAGCATAAGTCCAATGGTTTAGTCACAAGTAGAAGACTGTAACAAGCGCAGTCAGAATCAATTGCTACCAGCTTTTATCACATATAATACAATATCTAACGACTTATTGTTATAAACTAGAAACAGGTTTAAACATGTCCATCGAGTTACTCAGGCATCTAAACACTACTTGACAGATTTTACTGGAATTTTTACATGGAGACTCTTAGGGTTCCATGGTAACAATATAGGTCTTTTTTTTTAAATACCTCACAGACACAACCATCAACAGGGCTCTTCAGATCGAGACAAATCGAAGTAGAAACAGAAAATCACCGCTAAATTCTCATAGGGTTTAGCTCAAATAATAAGTTTGACTTGGACACACGATCTAATTGATTTTTGGTCTTCACGTGGTAAGGGATTCTAAAAAGGGTGACCGTGCTCTATATTCGTTACTTTATCTAAGATGTTCGCGTGGAGGAACAGTAAATTTTCGCTGCAACACATATATCTTAGGACAGGATGTGGATAGTAAACAATAGCATTAACCTTGCCTGAATACCGCATTTAGCAAATATCAGACTTTGTATTATTAGACGGTCGTTTGAGAAAAACAAACAGCACCACCTGTATGAAATATTTTTACTTCTGTTATTTTAATAATTTTTTTACTCTACTCCTAAGCGACATATATTTGATTTTGTTTAATTATTAATCTTAAAATATGCAAACCTTTATACATTACCCAATTTAGGAAACTTTTTTATTAAATTCCAACAGAAATAGTTTTAATCTATATATTTTTTCTTGGCTGTCAAAGAGTGGTCTGAAGGATAACACTTTTGATCTCACCTAAGACCCATATAAATTTCAAAATGCTGTTTTCACAACTAATGTGTTCTAAATATTCCCCTGAAGGACTATTTTAGGCTTTATGTTTCTAAAGTGTGCAAATGCTTCTCAGCGGGAATATCAGTAGGCATGACTAATATTCCTTATAATAATAAGCCGTGGAATTGATGAAAGGAAAATGACTTCATATATAAAAGGTTTGCCGAAATTGACAGGTATTCAATAAAATCCAAACTATAAGGTTATAGGCAATATTTTCTAATTAAAATAAACATTTATAGTAAAATTCCAGTTGTATTAGCGCCTACTGTGACACATTTGTACACAAAGTAAGTAATCAATTTAGAGTGATTGAATTATTGTACTAATATATAAAAATTGCATGACACCGAGTGGAATATCAAATAGGAACAAATTCTATGAGAAGTTTCTCAATTGATACAGAACTCTATAGTTGTTACCAACTTTGACTAATGAGTAGTGAAATAACTCCGCAAAACACCATTCCGCAACAATTCCTATAGAATGCAGGTTTTAATCAAAAGAAGTTATTTTAACCAGCCATATGTTTGGGGGTTTTTTTCTGACCAACTATTCTGTGCCAAACGAGGGGCAAGAATTGAGATTTTCCCCATCATGGTTCATATAGGGTTTAATATCTACAGCAGCTCAAGCGATACTCTCGTATTATTGGGTTTATCTCCAATACCTAAATACACTGGCCACCTTGTCCTCTCATTGGACCACCAATACTACCACAGCTGTAATGATTCTGGATTATACCTATTTGTTATTGGCATCATTCGTTGTCTTTGTCAGCAATATCAGAAAAAGATCAGTGCTTTGTCCAACTCCCACAAAGTAGTGGAGAGTGTCGAGGACACTTGGAAAGATATTGGGCCTCAGCTACCGGATTCCAGAATAAACACCAGTTTCTTAATAGCGTACGTTGTCGCTTCAGTGCTTGTTACGTACGATGTAGTTAATTGGGGAATAGCTACAATAAAGCAGTTTTGACAATGAAGTATTGATTTTCATATGTTATTTGTCTTACTTAACCACAATATTTCGATTGACCTCTACATTCGTTAATTTTACCGAAGTCACTCAATATTCGTCCTAAAAGTTTTAAATACATCAGCATCAGGATCGAGCAGGAAGTAGCCCGGACAGTGTTTCGGACGACTAATAGTACAGTGTTATTAACCTAAAAAAAGGCCTAAACCTTGACATCCAAAGTAAAAGTTTTATTACAACTCCAAATTGTTCTATATAACCCTCTTATTGTTTGGTAAAAAGTTACAAAACCATTTTGAGCGTCGGGTTTGGGGGGGGAGGGGGAGGAAAAAGTAGGAAATTTAGTAGTAGTTTTTTTAGTTTTTTGGAAATTGGTTGAAAAAACTAAGCTGTTTAGGCACAAAGAGTGTTATATACAAAAATATTCCACATGAAATTTTTAAAACAAAAAATGTCCTATGCATATTCCTGTAAAATTTACGGTTTCAATGAGTTGCAGACGGTGTAAAAATCAAAATGATATAATTTTTAAGGTTTTTTTTCCAAATAAAGCTATATAGAAATAAGTAAATGATTTAATTAAAGAGTAATAATATACTACAGTATTATAGTCAAAAAGAGGCTAAGAGGCACCATAGAAGGTTGAAAAAAGTAAAAATAATTGTTAGAAAGAAACGTGGTAGTACAAGCAGGCGTGGCCGCCATCATAATGACCTTGGACCGCGGGCCGCAACCAATGGCGGTTCTGTCTTCTGCATCTGTTGTCTGCCCCCTCCATTCCACCCCTCCCTCAAGCACTGTCACAGATCGATCGATATTCTTCTTCAGTCGTCTTAGGAGACAAGTTGAGTACGTTTGTGCGTGGTACTTCTATGCAATCGTGCCAGTTTTGCTGTAAATTTGTTATGGTTGGTGTTTATAGTAACGTGCGAATTATGTGAAAATCACTTGAGATAGTGTGTTAGTTTATGGCGGAGTGTGTGTTTAAAACCTTGTAAGGACAAGGGTGGTGAACTAATTACTCTGACTAGAAAGGCGGTGGACCAAAATAATTCAGTGCAGTGAAATACGTAAAGATGGCGTCAAAGCCAAAGTTCCTGCAGAATGATTCGCTTCAAGTACATAGTAAGTGTCGACAAACCTATATATTACGTCCAAAACCACCTGAAATGGAAAAAGAACCTCCAGCAAAGATACCAACGTGAATCATTTGATTTTAAAGTCTTATGTTTTCTTTGTGGTCGCAAGTGTGTAGATGTATCTAAATGCAGGAATCCTGCCTCAAGAAAAATGGAGTTTAGTGCAGAAATTTGAACTGATTGAAAGCATCAGAACGGAAGCAAATAACAGGCATGACAAGTGGGGAGATGAGGTAAGTGTGAGGCTCTCTCAGGTCATAGATCTCGTAAGTTCTGGATGGGAGGTACCACTGGCATTGTTATCAGACATTTCAAAAGCCAGGATCGTCACGGCGCGAAAAAGGAGTAGCAACCAGTAAAGGTGGGTCTAGTGCTGATGCCAAAAGAGAAGACGCTTTTGAAAAGCTATGTGATTATTTGGAGGAAAACAATGAATGCCAATACGACTTTGAAGAACTACAAAATAATATTCCTTCGTCTGAGTCCTGAAGTTGAGCCATATACTGTCACACATTTCAAAAGAAAACTTATCCAGCGTTTAATGGTAATAGTTTAAATTTTGCAGTTTTACCAGGAAAAAAGAAGTTGTGATTTGTTTTTCTGGAGCATCAACTAATATTTTTATCAGACAACTGGTATAAAAAATCAGAACTGTGATAATGAAGCTGAAGAGGAACTGAGATTGATCAAAACTGCAGCAGCAATTATTCGACGTGAGATAAAGTCCAAAAGTTACGACTAATTCTCAGTTTCCAACAATTGAAGATATTTGTAAAGGGGGATCTGAACTGGTACCTGAGTTGCTCAATGTCTTGATAACTGAAATCATTCAGCCTACTTGTACAAGACAAACAACCGAGAAATATCCAGAGGGCAAAACAAATTATGGAAAGGAAAAAAACAGCAATATGTCACAGTATAATACGCGCTGCTCGTCCAAGATCGTTTTTATCCCCAGCCCAACTTGGAACGGGTGTTTAGTTACACAGAAACTTTGGTTCGAAGGCCTTGATTGACAACCGCTGTGCAATATGGGTGTTTGTGTACCTTACCAGGAAGTGTTGAGATATGAGAGATCCGTCACTTGCCAAGAGAACACAAGAATAGAGAAACGGTTATGTGCAATTCGTGTTTCGATAATGCAGACTACAATGTTCACACACTAGATGGTCATAACACCTTCCACGTCATGGGTGGAATTGCTTGCCATTACACCTAAAACAACAGCTCTTCAGGTTGAGGAAAATGTACCTCGAAAGAATGTTGCTGCTCAAGCTGTTGAAAACAAAGGCCTGTTTGACTTGCAAACTTACAAAGCCCCCGGCTACATCTGGATATTCTAAAATAGTCGCTAACAAACCTTGCTTCCCTAGAAGACAAACCATCACTTTCATACAAAAATGGACGAACACTTAATGTTTTGGTTGAGTGGGCACCTGGTTAGAAAGTCCCAGAAGAATGTAAACCTGGTTGGAGTGGCTGCATGGAAAAGCTTTATGCGAAGGAACAGTTCCAAACTTCGGCTGTAGTCCCTCTTCCATTTATCAACTTAGCTCCTTCAAATCCATCAACAATTTATACAGCTCTTCTTCAAGCTGCCCAAACAAGGGGCTAGCAATGGTCTTCAAACGATAACAATGGTGACTTTTGATCAGCCATTGTATGCTAAAGCTCGTGAAATAGTAGCCGCAGCATCTCATGACAGCCCGTTGAAGTCACTCTTCATTAGACTAGGAGGATTTCATTTCTTGATGTCCTTTTTGTCAGCGATTGGATTCATCATGGCAGGTAGTGGTTTGGAGGAGCTGTATAGTACTGTGTATGCTAAAAACAACAAATGAATGAACGGGAAAGCTAACTCTCGGGTCATTTCGTGCTCTCATGCCTAGTCGAAGAAGCACTGATGACTGTATTTTTGAAAAATAATAAAACTCTAATGAATTGGCGACCTGACACCAATTACAACAGCACGTCCTGCAGCCCCCCCAGGAATTACTGTCCCCTTATAATGTGTACTTGCAAAGATGAATGCGTTCGTAATTGTGAATGCAGAAGGAGTGGTCTAAACTGCACTAGCATATGCAGCAATTGCTCAGGCCAAGCATGTGATAACATGCACAATAATAACATCTTAGACGACGAGCTAGAGGAGGAGGATAATGTGCTGGAGGATGAGTGAAGTTAGTAAAGACATTGAACATTTCCAAAATTTGAAAGAATATTTATGCTTAAGAAGTGAATTTATGTTGCAATGTTCGTAGAAAGTTCAGGGTGGTTTCTCCGTACCACAGGTTTATATGGCCTAGGCCTGTGGAAGCCTCTTTTCCCTTAAAAAAGAGTGCCCCTTAATAAGGTGGTGAGGTTTTCGTTCCTTCAAGGGCTTATCACTAACATACCAACGGCCACTGAAATAGCAACATTCTTTTACGAAGCTTATTTTTTTAAAAAAATTATCAAAATTACGAAAAAGTTAACATTTACACCGTCTGTAACTCTTGAACCGTACAATTTAGAGTGATTATGAAAAAGACCATTCTTATTTAAAATTTAACGTAGAACATTTTTTGTATATAACAATGTTTAGGATAAACCGCTTTATTTTTGAAATATTTACGAAAAACTAAAAAAACTAGTGATTTTTCAAAATTACCTCCCCCCCCTCACCCCCAAACCCGACGCTCAAAATGGTGTAACGTTTTTACCATAGAATAAGGGGGACTATGTAGAGCAATTTGGTGTTGGAGGAAAAACTTTTACTTTGGATGTTGAGGTTTAGGACTAATTACACCGTACTATAATGGAAAATCAGTACATGCCACATATCATCCCAAGAAAGTTCTAATTCGCAAAAGTGTGAGGTGAGATCTCTGTTGAACATCTACTGGTTACTGGTTGATGCTGTACACAAGGCGAATGCCTTCTATTGCGATCAGCTGATGGTCACTACGTCATATTTGTTCTTCGGTCATAGTCGACCTATACTATGCTGTCTTGTCCTATGAGTCCACGTGACTACATAGAGTATATTTTCGTTCATCTGGGCTTTGGCTAGCGTTAGTTACATGGTGGTGATGGTTCGATCTGTCGCTGATGTCACGAAGTCGGCTGAAAAGACCACTATGATTGTCTGCAAGACGATTCATAAGGATATTGATCATGCTATGAGGACAAAGATGGAGAGGTTCCTACAAGGAACTAACGACAGACCGACATTTTGTGCACTGCATTTCTTTAAAATTAAAAACGATATCCTAACTAAAATGGCAGGGGCAGTGACCACCTATTTGGTAATTCTCCTTCAGTTCCAGAATCAGAACGAGGAGAACTAAACCTTGAATGACATATGAGTATATAGATGTCAATATATTGCTGATATTCAATATAACATAACTGTTATAGCAACTTGTTTTGTGTACACAACAATTACTCATAACGCAAAATTATAATTTGTGGAAAGAAGTGCAAGTATTTTAGAATAAGTATGTTTACAGGCTATTGAATCAAATTTCGTGTAATATGAGTAAAATGTGTATTTAACTCGCTTTTTTAAGACCTCTACTGATAGTTTTAATGTTTTTTGTTACCAGTTGGCATTTTTTAAGAAACTCTTGCAAACCTATTCATTTTAGAAAATAATTACAATTATAAGAAAATGAAAAGAAATAAGCTTGTTGGTAGAACAACGTTCTTACTTTCAACTTAGAAAATAGTAGCTAACTTAGAAGACAGAACCCTCTCTCTATACGTTTGTAAGATTTCCATGCTGTGCTTACCTAAAGTCTTTAACAGTTAAAGAAAGTTTACATTGGCGGATTAACTTCGTTTTTCGTTAGTTTTTTATCTTTTATAATTACTTCTAAACTATTTGTCATTGGCCATTTTCAAATGAATAGAGCTATGGCATTAAAACAAAGGATATAGAAACATTGATTCCCGATTTATTACGCATAGTTTTTCTTTTACTATAAATAAAAGTTTCTCGTTAACAAATTCAACTTTTCTTTCAAAAAACTATTTTGTACTGAAATTAACCCTAGAATGGTAAGGTGAATTTCCGTTTCCAATACAGTAAGGTGGGGTGTGGCACACCCCAAGTAAAAAAACAGTTTTTTT
>NW_025782633.1:0-34752 GCF_021130785.1 Homalodisca vitripennis
CGAATTAAGTACCAAAAAAAAATAACTTATCAGTATCTGGGGGCCTGGCACCAAAACTCGATAAAAAAGACTAAAAAGAGGAGATCGTGGTATAAATAAATTAGATCAAGCTGCCTATAACCAAGGGGGGGGGGGGGGGGGGGGGGGGGGGGGGGGGGGGGGGGGGGGGGGGGGGGGGGGGGGGGGGGGGGGGAACACGATATATTTTGTTATTGCAAAATCATAGAGGACACAAAATTCATCAGGACAATATAGCAGATGACAAAATGTTTTGGCAAGATAAAGTCAATGGATAGATTTTTATCAAAATGATGCTAGTTTAGGTGTCAAAAATAAGATTTGTATGGCGCTTCCCATACAGCTGGAGCAATGTTTTTTGATGAGAAAACTAGAAAATTGGACATCGAAGAGAACTTGAAAAATTTTAACTAGAAAAATGGAGGCGAAACGTAAATTTCAGCAAAAAATAAAAAAAAGAAAATCCGATAACCCGTTAGTATTTCAAATTTTTAAATTGATTAACTAAAAATAATGGCGAAGATAAAAGTATTTTTTAAACGAGAATAAGACAATACAATCAACTCGTAAAAAATAAGAAAAGAATCACAATAAAGGAAACCAGAATAAGATAATTTTCGTTATAATCAGGTTGACAGAACCTTAAAAATGGTGGACTTTTGAAAGATTTAATTAGATTTTTGAGAAAATATTCCAGTTGTTTAAAAATGTGTGTTTCCTATATAGTATCGTATACAATACAGCCAATATCAGCGAACTGGCATCATGGTTATGCTGATGACTAAGTGCTCTTGCTCGGCAGAAGAACTCGCTGGTCAACTAGAAAATAGATGCATACACCAGCAGTGAATATGGTATCACAATATTGTATAACAATGACCCTAGTTGTGAACACAGAAGAAGACCAAACAGCTCATTCTAGGGAGGTGTAGCAAAAATAAAAAACTCCGAAGGCTACCAGAGACCGATGACAGCGTACCTTTACCAAGTACCTTGGTTGTTCGGTAAACAGTTTGTGGACCGAAGACCACTTTCTCGTGGACACCACACATCCAAACAACCTCTGCAAAAAGCTAAGCAACCATAGGACTGTATGTTAAATACGGAGCGAATAAAAAATATAGGAAACACCATGACCATCCCGAGGATTGTCATACTTCTGCCTGTTTTGAAATCTATATATCCGCCTATGGGTATTAGTCAGCTTGGGGAGGGACAACTTTCTGGCAACCTGCCAAAACGCATAACTTTTAAGAAACAAAAAAAGCCAAAAAACTTACGAATTACTGGGTAATACTCCAACCACGTGAGAGTCCTTGCAGTGATGCTTTCAAAGCACCATCAAAATTCTTAACAGTCATAGGCCTGTACAACCTGGAAAACAGTAACGAAAATGTCCCGACATCAAGACTCACCAGGGCATAGCAGAGGAAATATTTTCAGAGAGAAGAAGAATGCAAGGTATACATCAGTGGATGAGGCTAGTTCGTGATCTTCTGAAGGGAGTGGGCGGTGGGGGCGGAGCACAATTCCATCACTAGCAACACCAGACGGGCCACTGTGGACTACTGCCTTCCTGTGCACCGACTCCGCAGCACTGAACATAAGCCAAGTTACATCCGGCGCGCCAAAATGTGGTAAACTGTTTTGCCAGATGGATGCCTGAAAAAAAGTGGATCCAACAACAATTCGCCTCGTCACTCTGAAGACCTGGCTTTCTCAAATCGACCCTTCTACAGGCATTGAAAGTATTCATTGAGCTGGCCAAATCTCCAACCCAGGAACTTTTGAAAAAATTACTCAGATTATGTACTTGCTCCTCAGTAATATTGTATGACAAAACTGATACTTATCTTGACGATAACGTAATAAAGATTAATTTTTTTGATTTTGATTTGATTTGATTTGATTTTAAAAGCTGCTCCAATCGTTAAAAAAAGACGTGATTCCTATTGGTTCGAAACATTTTTATAAGTTGGTTTAGATAAAAGAGTTGGAAGAATGTTTACAGGATCTGGATTAGATGAAAAAACTTTGAATTACGTGAAATCAAACATTAAAAAAAATTTGAAATCAAACCATTAACATTCGGGGAATTGGAAGAAATCTGCAAAAATATTAAACATTTTAGAGGAATCTTCATGAGAGATACATTACCTGAAAAAGTTAAGAAAATTTGAATGTGGAATTGTGAATTTTGACTCGATTATGGAAAGTGAAACCATTGGATTTGCTATTATAAAAATGATAAGATTGCGTTTTGTTTTGATTCGTATGGAATAATTGAGGACAAACCACCGAGAGAATTGATCCAATATTTGAAAAAATCAAACCTTTATATGATGATTCTCAAATTCAAGACTATAAAGATCAACCAATTTGTAATCATTTATGTGTTTTTGTTTGAATGAGTGACTAATGGTAAAAGATTTTATAGAAGTTGGTTAACAAATTATTACTTAATAAATATAGAATCACAAAATATTTTTGATGTATTTGGAACACAAATTAAAACAGACAGTATTCAAAATTTAGATAATAGTTTGAATTTTGATAGTTTTAGAAATGAGTTTGATAACAAGTTAGAAAATTCATTACAAAACCTTCCAGATTCAGATATGTTTTGCTGGCGAGATTGAAGATTTTAAAGCAGAATATGATAACAAACTTGTAAATTTCATGAGTTCAAATGAAGTTGCTGATAAAATAAAAACATTGAAAAAAGAATTTGAAGATGGTGCAAAAAAAATATTTACCAATTTAATGTATCATATCGAAAAGCTGATAAAATTACTGAAGCGATCAAAGTTGAAAAGAATTATGTTAGTTTGGCTAATAAAAAAAGAATTGTCGGTGTTCGACCTGGTTATTGACAAACTGATGTTGTTGTTAAAGAACAAATTTTAAAACTTCTAAAATTACCAGAAAACATCGATATTGTTGATTTACATGAAACGAATGTTTAAAAATGCCTTAGATTTTAAAGGAAAAAGACTGAGCAGCGTTTAGTAAGGGAATTTATCCGTTTGATGTTATCATAAAAGATCAATTCGAAGATCATATTAAAATGTTTTAATGAACTAAAACAAAATTATGAGAATCATAAAACAGCATGTTAAAGATTTTACAACAGAAGTCTATGACAAGTTAGAAGCCAAAATAGAAGATCAGTAGACGATGTTGGTGAATTACTTGATTAAGTAAAATAAACTAGAAGAAAACTTTAATAAATTTAAAGAAGATGTTAATAAATCTTTGAAAACATTGATAACAGATTTAATAGATTAGGCGGTTATGATGATTCATTTTAAATTTTCCATAAATAAATGGCGCTCATATATTGTGTGAGGTGTAAGGCAAAAACTGCAACAAATGATATAAAATACTATGCAAATATCAATGGAGTTAAAAGAGTTTCTGGAAAATGTGCTGAAGTAACACTAAAAAGAGCCAATTTACAAAAACTTGATTTTGAAAATTTTTTCCTAATAAATAGAGATGGCGGACATTACAATGCTTTCGATTTCTTTTTATAATGCAACACGAAAGAGATTTGAAAAAAGAACATTGGAATGATATTTTCTCAAAAATATGAATTTATCCGAACATATTATGAGATTATACGTAAACAAATTGAATTGGTATAACATTGCTAAATATCCAAACTTTATCATCAGAGTTCATTTCAAGAAAAATATACATTATCAATTAAAAGATCATATGTCTGTTTCTTTGTCTCTATCAACACTTGAGTATACAGTTTTTGGATGAAAATAAAGATACAGTTGATTGGAACAATATTATAGATAGCGGTTAGTAATCCTGTGCAAATTTTATTGAAATATGTGACCGAAATTGCAAAATTTAAGGAAGAGAATCCCGAATATGACGAAGTAGATCATTAATAAATGACTAAAATTTATATCTTTTCTTATCGACTTATACATGATTAATACTTTCGTAAAAAATTTTTGAAATTTTCTCTTATTAATTGGTGAACTACAAAAAGTATTCAGGCGATATTGAAAGGGCGGAGTTTAAAGATTTCTATTCAATAAGTAAACAACATTTGAATGAACCGAATAAAAGAACTGAGTTTAATTTTGATTTTGGAGATAATTTTTGCTCGTCTAACATCCAGTTTTATATTTCTGGAACTTTTAACAAAACAAGATGGTCAAGCATATCTTGGAACTGATAATGTTAGATTAATCGATAATTTTATACCGTTTTTATTTTCTTCTAAAGATTGAAGTAAGAAAACACAATAAATTGATAGAAGAAGTCGAAAACTGTGGCCAATTAAGCACAATTAAAGGAACTATTTCGTATTAAAAAAGTGATGTTTATTTCTCAAACTTCTAATGGCTTTGAATCAGATTTTAAATTTGGGTGTTTTTGAAGCAGCTGGAAATTTATCTCATTTGGATTAGGATTTTTTGAAAATGTTACTATTCCGATCTATAAAGGAGGATTTTATCTAAGTTTTATAAGTAGCAGAAGACGATGATGTGATTCTGAAGACTGCAACTGGAAATGTTATGCCTGTTGATAGGAAAAAAACAATTACAGATTTTTTTATTAGATTTCCAATGATTGATTATAAAACCACGAGTAAAATTAGGTTGATTGATGAAATTACAAAGTCAAAACATTTATGGTTTAATTTTCTAGATTGGCAATGTATTGAACAAAAAGGTGTTACTGGAACAACTTATTCGTTCGATATTACAAATATTTATAGAAATATTTTCAATCCCAAGTTCGTTATCATTGGTTTTCAAACAGATAGACAGAATAATCAAGAAAAACATCCTTCAAAGTTTGATAGTTTGAATGTAAAACATAATCAGAGTAAAATTGAACGGTTCTTATTATCCAGATGAATTACATAATTTAAACATTTCAGTCTTTCAGAATCATGTATCAGATGTATCAAGATTTTAAAAAGTATTACTGTAATAATAAGGAAATGTATTACAATCCTAAAGAATTTTTAGCGAATAGACCTATTTATGTCATTGATACAACAAAGAGTTTGACAAATATTTCTGGTTTCAAAGAACGATATAATTATCAATATGGATTTTCAAAATGCTGTTACAAACGCGATTTGTTATGTTGTTGTGGTTTCTGAGAAATTTTTAGCCTTTGATGTGATTAAGAACGATATTAGAGAAATTCTGTAAAAATCGCGTTATTTCAACTATTATTCATCAGATAATTTTAAAACTTTACAGAATTGTTAAAGACATTGAAAAGTATAAATTTTAAATTGCATTAAAAAAACTTGAAAAATAGGGATGAATTTAAGAAAAAACTATTTCAAGGTCATGGACCGAAGTTGATGATTTTAAAAAATATTTCAATATTTACTGAAAGTATATACCAAATTTCATCAAAAAAGCTCCAATAGTTCTCGAGATATAAGAGTTTTAAAGATAAGGATGATTGGGGTAGATTTTGAAAATGTTCATGAAATTTTAGGTAGAAACTCGCTTTTTTGAAGTTTCAGATTTTTCCGATAAATGTTTTTATTTTTTCTATGAATATTTAGAAATAGTGGCTGATTTCACCCTCAATCGATAAGTTAAGTCGAAAGATTTAAGTATTTACTATAAGTGTACAAAATTTCATTAAAATCGGTTGTGTGGTTTTTTGAAATATAACATTATTAATAAACTTGTAAACTAGCACTCCTAATTCTAAAAGTGAGAACAACTTATATAGCAGAGAATATAACTTTATAACTTTCGAGACTCTCCGTAGCTCAGTTGGTAAGACGCTTGCCTTCTAAGCCTGAGGTTCTGGGTCAAATCCCAGAGCTTCAGGCGCGCTTTTTATTGAGGAAGACATGGTTGTCGTTCAGTGGTTGGGGACAAGTCCTTTACACGAGTGGCCATAGTGTAATGACTATAGAACAAGCCGAGCAATGGCAACTGTGGTTGGCGCGCCATTTGCTTCCACACCTTTCCACTTCATTCCTTAATTCCTTCTTTCCTTAATCGTTCATTACATTCATCATTCACATCATTCATTAATACAACATTACACTTACAAAACACCCGACACAAATTCCCTAATTGAATCTCTCCATCAACTTCTACACAGTAGTTACCAAAGAAAATTGAGACTTGGGAACAAAAAACATCCAGAGTCCAAGACCCGAATTAAAGCTCCTAGCCATTAACTTGGTTGGACAGTAGCAGTGCACGGCCAAGTCTCTAAACAATAGACACCGTAGAAGTTGAATATGATGTGATTCCCCATAGCGCAAACACGCACACTAACACACTACACCAAAGACACAATCATTCATTTTGTCTTTAACAATAATTGATGATGTTCATATTATTCTCTTTCATTCCTTCTAAAACTTCAAGAATATACTCTTTTGCTGATGAAAAATCTCGATTTCTTCCGGAATAATCATTGTAATCATAGACAAAATATCCTAAATAGTTTGAATAATAAAATAAAATCATTTCTTTTTATCTCGGTAGTTGAAATATAAACATAAACATTTGCGCTGAAAAATTTATATCTCGCAGAGTTAGTTCCATAATCTCCATTTATTACAAAAAAAATCTTTCTATATAAATGAATGAAGAGTATAATGCCAACTGTTACAAGTGTTATAATAAGGGAGAAGTTATTGATAAAAGATTTTAGTTTGTAGAGATTGTAATTAAATTTTGTACGAAAGACCTAAACCTAAGAAATTTTGGAATAAAAATTAACACATTTGAATAATCTGCTTCAAAATTTACAATATGGAGACAAGAAGCAAACACAATTTGTTACAGAATTTAAAAAACAGAATAAAAAACTTTTACTTATCTCTTAGAACCGTGAAAAAATTATTTTCCTTTTCAAAGAATACATTAGGTTTGTTGGATTAAATACACACATTTATTATGAAAAGATATTACCTGTATTTTTTCATTTATCTGGATGTTGAATTTGTCTACGATTTTAAGCCATAAATCCTCGATGATTTTATAGTACACTTGGAAAAGATAAATAATGAACCTCGTCAAACAAATGAAGAGTTGGCAATTTCTTCGACTTCTCGAGTGAAGTTAGCGAATTACATTTTTACCATCTTTAAATTTTTTCTATCTAAATGGAGTTCTTGAAAGAGTTGAACGCAGTTGTGAATTCAAGTTTAAAGAATATAAGAATTTGAATGAATTAGAAGAAAATTAAGAAGTACCAAAATGATGAATTTGGAGAAAATAAAAGATAAATTCGGGTTTACAATAATTGCCGAGTTGGAAGATTATAAAGTACACTTACCCAACAGACTTTTGACTGTTTTGGATGAAAAAAAAGATTAAAGAATTGAATAAACATGATAAATTACACTTGGTTGTTACTGGAAAGAAGACTATTAAAGATAAAGACTGTGTTACTATCAATTTTGTAGAATAAAAGATTTCGAAGATTTTTCGTTTATTTCGTAGCATATTTGGCAACATTTCCAATATATTTTACATTGATTCTAAGGAGATTTTACATTAAAATAACTTAAGAAAGTAGAAGCAAAACAGCTATAGATTCGGTTATTTTTCATTCGTGGTTTACAGATTCGTTTATGGTTCACTAGAGTAGATAGTAATATGGGGTTTCTAGATTGCTTTTGGAGACGAACGGATGTAGATTCGGTTAATTTTTTAATTGAGGTTTCCTGTGTTGTTTCTCAGCTTCCTTTATGGTACATTGAAACAAGATTTTTACATTGCTTTTCGGTTGGCTCCAAAAGTGGTCTAGAAACACCATATTACTATCTACTTATAATATTAATAATAAGTAGGTAGTAATATGGGGTTCCTAGCTCACTTTCGGAGCCAACAGTAAATCAAGGGAAAATACTGTTTAAAGGAACAATAAATGAATCTGTAAAAATCAAATAGTAAAACTCACGAATGAAAAATTAACCGAATCTATAGCTGTTTGCTTCTACTTTCTTGAGCTGTCAAATCAATCTATCGGAAATGTCCGTCTGCTACGACGAAAAATCTTCTACTCTACAAAAATTGATAGTAACACAGTCTTTATCTTTAATAGTCCTTCTTTCCAGTAACAACCAAGTGTAATTTATCATGTTTATTCAATTCTTTTAATCTTTTTTTTCATCCAAAACAGTCAAAAATCTGTTCGGTAAGTGTACTTTATAATCTTCCAACTCGGCAATTATTGTAAACCCGAATTTATCTTTCATTTTCTCCAGATTCAAATTTTGTATTTCTTATTTTCTTCTAATTCCATTAATTTCTTATATTCTTTGATCTTTAAATCAACCAACCTCATTTAATTATTTTAGTAGCTCCATTTAAATAAGTAAAATTTCTTAAACTAAGGTTTGTAGGAGGCAATTTAAATTCTCTATAGTACTTTTTTTCAATAATTTTAAGTCTTAGTTTACACATTTTTTAAATAATAAATAGAAGAATCTATCACTGTTTCACCAGAATTGTGCTGATTTCTGTCAAATTCAAGTAAAAATCATTAATTTTTTAAATTATAAAATTTATTGAAAAAATAGTATAGAGAATTTAAATTGCCTCCTACAAACCTTTAGTTAAGAAAATTTTTATTATATAAATGGAGGGTGAAAAAGTAACATGTCCGTTTTGCAAAAAAGAAATTTTAAGAAAAAAACTATGATCGACATTATGGCTCCAAAATCCATGCCAAAAAACAAAGAAATTTACGAGAAAGAACTAAATTATTTGAGGAATTGGGCTAAAGAAAATCAAATTGTCGATCATGAAAAAGATGTACGATATAGAAAAATTGCGTGAATTAAAGAAAAGCTTTAAGAAGATAAAAAAGATCTCAATCTATTTAAACGATGAAAAAATTCAATTCAATCGCTGAAAAATTGTCCATTGAAACAAACGATAAAACTAAGTCTGAAATGATCGAAGAAATTGACAAAACTCTTAACGAAAAACCTGAAAATATCATAGATGTAGAAGTTTTATCCTCAATACACGGTCTTTTCAAGCAATACATTTTAACAAATTTAAACGATAATTCCATGTCAATTTACAAATATCTATCAATTATGAGGCCAGAAATTAAAAGTTTAATAGAAAAATTTCAAGAGAATGTTAAAAATATGAAAGGATATCTCTCTTTGGAATGTGAATATGAAACGAACTTTAGTAAACGGTGAACCACAAACTTGCCCAATGTATTTTACTATAAAATCAGACGAAATATTTTGACGTAAACGACTTTATTACTAAGCAATTTAATAAATTAACACATCGAGAACAGACAAATCATCCAAATAGGGGTTCAGGATGGACATTTAAAAGATGCATACAACTAGTTTTGAGCATTAATAAACACGAAATGATGAACGCAGGATCATATATCGACTTACCACAAAGAGATCAAGGTAAAGAAAGCTTGTGGAAATATCAAAAATAAAGATGATTTCTGTTTTGTTTATTCTATCCGATGTGCTATTGGAAAACCCGAAAAGAATGCTGACAGAGCAAAACAATATGAAAAATTTGTAAATGACGAGATATTTTCAGGTTTCGAGTATCCAATTTTCCTTAAAAGATATACAATCATTTGAAAAACGAAGTTACAATTCCCAAGTATAAGTATCCTAAAATGTCTATCAATGTCTATACTTATGACGAAAAACTCAACATTGTTCCGTTACAAATTTCTGAAAAATATGATGCCGAGTTAGAAATCGATTTATTGTATGTTAAACAAGAAGACAAATCTCATTATGTTTTGATAACCGATTTAAATAAACTCGTGAGTTCTCAGTTATCCAAGCATAAGGAAAGAAAATTTCTTTGTAGAAGATGTTTAAGTCCATTCTACAAATCTGGAGATTTAACAGATCATTTAGAAATTTGCAAACAACATGAAGTTTGTAAGCCAATTATGCCATTTCCAGGTCAAACAACATCATTTACTAATTATCAAAAGAAGTTTTACCATCCGTACGTTATTTATATGGATTTTGAGAGCATATTAGAAAAAATTCCGACATGCAAGAACAATCCACAAAGAATCGACTACAACCAAGATTCAGAAGCATATTCCTTATGGTTTTTACTCTATATTTAGTTTCGAATGTGACCAATCGCATGTATAAACCGATATGTTATCGAGCCAAAAGTTTAAGACGATTTGCCTAATGTTCCTGCAAAATTGTTTGAAGAACTCAATAAAATATCAAAAATACATAGCTACAAAATATAATTCTAAGAACAAAAAAACCTATGAAATTGACTGAAGAAGAAGAAATTTCATACCAAAATGCCAAACGTTTGTCCATATTTTGCGAATGGTCTGCTTATGATGTTGAGTCAATTCAGTATGGTTTTACTCCTGATAGTTGGAAAGATAAGAGTTATAATAAAGTAAGAGATCATATGTCATTTAACAGGTAAATTTCGAGGCGCAGCTCATTCATGTTGTAATCTGAATTTGAAATTTCCACAAAATATTCCAGTTTTCTGTCACAATATGAGTAACTACGATACTCATTTGTACATAAAAGAATTGGCTAAAACAATATGGAAATTGTTGATTTGATCGCAAACACCGATGAACGATATATAAATTATTCTGTAAATTCTGGATATGGATATGAATTCGAAGGTAATAAACCTAGAAAATACATTAAGTTTTCTTTCGTAGATACGTTCAGATTTATGGCCTCATCTATAGAAAAGTTAGCTAAAAAATCTAAAGACAGAAGATTTTAAACATACAAATCATTTTATACAGGATGGAAGAATATTGAATGAAATTCTAAAAAGACAGCCAAATGACGAACAACGAGATTTTTAAAATTCTATCTGGAAAAGGAATATTTCCCTATGAATTTATCGATAGTATTGAAAAACTTGATTACACAGAAGAGCTAAAAATTCAAGATTTCTATTCACTTTTAACAGATGAGAGCATATCTGAGAAAGATTTTTCAACATTATTTAGCTGTTTGGAATAAATTAAAGGATAAAAATCTTGGTAATTACTCAGATCTCTATAACATCCAAGATGTTTTATTGCTTGCTGATATTTTTGAAAACTTCAGAAACATTTGATTGAATTGTACAAACTCGATCCAGCAACATTATCTGACTGCTCCAAGTCTCGCATGGGACGCTATGTTAAAATTAAACGAAAATTGAGCTTCAGCTAATTAACGATTATAACATGTATTTGATGATTGAAAAAGGTATTCGCGGGAGGCATTTCTCAATGTATTAAAACGATATGTTAAAGCAAATAACAAATATTTGAAAGATTTTGATGAATCAAAGCCTGAAAAACTATCTGTTGTACGTCGATGACAATAACCTTTATGGTTACGGGCTTATGCAAAATTTACCCATATAACGAAATCAAGTGGATGAACCCGAAAACATATACAAAAGAAGAGTGGCAAGAAACAAATTTTAGAACTCACTGGCGACGAAGATTATGGCTATATTCTCGAAGTTGATCTAGGATATCCAACAAATTTACATGAACATCACAAGGATTTACCTCTTGCTCCCGAACATTATAAAAACAAACTTTGCACAACTTTACTGAATAAAACTGAATACGTTGTTCATTCAAGAAATTTGAAATTCTATCTGGAACAAGGTATGATTTTGAAACATGTGAATAGAGTTATAGCATTCGATCAGAAGCCTTTTATGAAAAAAAAGTACATTGATTTTAACACAAACATGAGAACCAAAGCTACAAGTGATTTTGAGAAAGATTTTTACAAGCTTTATGAACAACTCAGTTTTTGGAAAAAGTATGGAAAATGTGCGAAATAGATGTGATATCAAACTAGGAAATGAAAGAATTTTCAATGAAAACAGGCCAAGAAAACAAACTTCAAATGCTTAATATCTTTGGACGACAACTGTATAGCGAGTCACATGTTATAAACAAAAGGTTAAATTTAACAAACCGATCTACATAGGATTTTCAGTTCTTGACCTATCAAAATTGCTAATGTACGAGTTTTTATTACGATAAATTAAAGAAGTTTGATCCAGATTTGAATCTTTGTTACATGGATACAGACAGTTATTTTCTAGAATTGAAACGAGATCCTTTTAAAATTATTAAAGAAAATAATAGATGACTTTAATACAAGGGATTATCCAAAAGATCACGAATGTTTCACTACTAAAAATAAGAAGGTAATAGGGAAATTTAAAGATGAGTTTAAATAGCGAAGTTTTAGAAGAATTTTGTGGATTGAGATCGAAAATGTACTCGTACAAATATCTAGACAAAAATCCAGTAAGATGCAAAGGGAATAAGAGAAGCGTTGTAAATAAAACAATAAATATCGAAAACTTGAAGAAATGTTTGTTCGAAGATAAAGAAGAATTTAGAGAGATGACAGTAATCAAAAGCTACAAACATGAGTTGTACACAGTTACCATAAACAAGCTGGCACTGAACGCTAAAGATGATAAGAGAATTGTCCTAGAAAATAAGATCGATACAGTACCGTATGGATATAAAGGCGAAATTAAAACAGATATTTTAGAAGAGTTAAACAAAGTTGGAAACTTTGAATATATAAATGGAATATGATTTAATTCACTGTCACAAGTGTAAAAAGAAAACGAAAAATATAGATTCTAAGATTGTTTCAAACTCAAAACGGATTGTATAAGAATTGCAGCAAAATGTTCAAAATGTAAGACAAATAAGAGTAAATTTATAAAGAATCCTTATGAAAAACAAGTAAAGAAAGAATCTAAAGAATAAGGAAGAAATCGAGATTGAAGCTAGAGAAATTCATGCACCAGTACGAAAAAAGTTTAAAAAGAGAAAAATTATAACTTTAGGAATTGACGATTTATGGGCAGCAGATTTAGTTATAATGTCTAACCTATTCAGATCAAAATGATGGATTTAAGTATATGTTAAATGTTATTGATACTTTGTCAAAATATGCTTGGTCAAGAGCTATCAAAAGAAAAAAACGGCAAGGATGTTTCAAAAGCTGTCGAAGATATAGTAAAAGATGCCATAAGGATCAATCACAAACCTCCTAACCTACTTCATACAGATAAGGGTTTAGAGTTTAAAAATAAAGAGTTTAACGATGTTTTGAGAAAATACAACATTAAGATTTATCATACTGAAAATGAAGAGAAATCAAGTATTGTAGAGAGATATAACAGAACTCAAAATGAGAGAATGAAAGTAATTTTTTGAGATTAATAAAAACTTTAAATGGATCGATATTCCTTCAAAAAAATCGTAAACAATTATAACGATACAGTTCACAGCACAATAAAAATGAAACCGAAAGACGTAGATAAAGATGCAGAAAAAGGAGTTATTAGAGACCGTTTTCAAGTATATTCCACCAGAAATTCACACAAAAACTAAATTTAAAGTCAATGATCATGTAAGAATTGTTAGTAAAAAACAAACATTTTCAAACAAATATAAGAACAATTGGTCAAGAGAAATCTTTGTGATTTAATCAAATTAATAACACAGATCCTGTAACTTATAGTATAAAAGATTTAAATAATGAAGAAATAACCGGAAAGTTTTATGAATATGAATTGAGAAAAGTCAAAACTGTAATTTTTTCTATATAAATGGAGGCTCAAAAGAAGTGTACAATTTGTCAAGAATATAAATATTTTGAAGAATTTCATAAAAATAAGACTAAAAAAGGAGGAATAGAGTCTATGTGTAAAGTTTGTCGTAGTAAATATGAGAGAGAATTATACGATAAAATAGAAAAATTAACATTAGAAGAGAAAAAATGTTGCGTTTGTAAAGAAATTAAGGATATTTCCAAATTTTACGATTGGCATTATAGTAGAGATAAAAAACATACGCATTGTAAAGATTGTGCTATAATGAAAATTTCAACGAAAAAGTCAAAAGAAACCGACTCTTTGCGAGTGTGGGACGAATTCATTCAATGGTTACCTTATCTTCAAAAACATTTACAGACAAAATATCATAATTCGAGAGTTTAACATTTTCATCGTGTTATAATTTGTTCTATATAAATGGAGTCTCAAAAGAAATGTACAAAGTGTCAAGAATTTTATAACGAAAAGAATAGAAAAGACTGTTATTGTAAGGAATTATATGATAAAATGGACGAATTAACTTTAGAAGAGAAAAAGTGTTACTTTTGTAAAGAAAATTAAAAATATTTTCTGAATTTAATAACTGGCAGTATAGTAAAGATAGAAAAGATGCTTTTTGCAAAGATTGTGCTAAAAAAATTTTCAGCGAAAAGTTATAAAAACGAAACGCCTTGTGAATATGAAAAAAAATTCTATATTGGTTACCTAGTTATGCTAAACATTTACAAACAAAATATAATAAATCGAGAGTTTTTAGTAAAATTTAGAAACATTTTTCATCGTGTAATTTAGATATTCTATAAATCAGTCGAGATTCTGCCATATTTGTAGTAAAAAATGATTTCCCGTTGTATAAAATATTCAAAGATTCTTTCATTTGGTTGTAGAGATTTATACTATTTGGATCTCCATGTCTTAATAAAATTTCCATTTTCTGGGTAATCCAATTTCAAGTTCTTTCAAATCTTTTCGGTATTTCTCTCTTTTGAGCTCTGATAACGTAATAAGGATATTCCCACATGTGATTCTTTTTAATTAATACAAAAACATGGTGTTTTTTCTTATCAAATTTTTACAAACAAGGTCTGGTTTCATTAAGTCAATTTTTACACTTTGTTTTGCGATTATTTCCGTTTTTATTTCATCTTTAATTTGCAAGTGTTTTACTTCGTCCTCTAAATATTTAATCTTGTTTTCAAGTTTGTACTCACCAAATTTACGAATACTTGGCAAAACTTCTTTGTAACCCACTTTTTAAACAATTTCGATTCTGGCTTATTAGATCTCAAAATTAAAGAATATAAACCAGATTCATTAACCGAATAAATAGTATGTTTTTGAATATTTTCTCGGGGTCTATGGGATAGACTACTGTAATTTATACATTCCAAAAAGTTGTTTTATCGTCATTATCGACATTATTTATGATAGCTTGCCTCGTGTTTTCATATTCTAAAATTTCTGCAACATCTTTTGCTTTGAACCAAATTTCGTTATTTTTCGTCAACAATCGTAAAAAATTTCTGTATTATTGAATTTGAGTTGATTATTTTATTAGATCTACACCTGTCACCATTTAGATAGAAAAGAAATTTAACTAGTAATTTTTATTTTGAGTGTAAAGTCCAGATTCATTGATAAAAACAGTGTTTTTTTTTAAAGTTTGAAGGTAAGAACGATTCTTTCCCCCCTTGATTCATCATTCTTTCGACAATCTTAAATATATTGTTGTTTTACTCTCATTATTTAATAAATTTCCCCTCAGAGTCTTGTATAGTTAAAACGATTTTTTGAATTCTTTTAATATTTTTTTCTAATTGGGAATATAATCGATTTCATTCGGGTTTTCACTGATTTTTGATCCATAAGGCAACATTTGGGAAAAAAAGTGTACAAAAATTTCAGATTCTTTGTGTAAATGTTCGGTATGATTTTCAAAACTAGGTTCAACGAGATTGCAGTGCACTTCAATTACATCAAACTGGTCTAAATTTTGGCGTTTTATTTCCTATATATACCTGATTTGGCTCAATAGTTTCTTGAACAAACCCCTAACAAATCTACAATAATTGTTGAAAAACATTATTTCTTACTGGTGATTTTATTTGAATTTTCTTAGAGAGATAATTTTTTTTGCATTTCATAACTTGTTTTCGTCCAAAGTTTAAAGATTTTTTCTGATTGTTTGAATGTTTTCAGATAATTTTTAAGGGAATTTTTTATTTGATCGAAGGTATAATATCCTTTGTTTAAACCATAATATTTTGTTATTGTTCTTCTCAACTAAATCCTATACAATAAGGAGAACTTTCACTAATATTTATTACAAAATTGTCAAAATAAAAACCGCTTAAACCGATGAAATAATTTGATTCTTCCTCTAAATGAATAGGATGTTCTAAGTTTAAAAACTAATTTAGAGCTTTCTGAAGTCAACTTGAACAGCTTCATTTTCGCTATTTAAATGGAGAAATAATTTTTAAAGCAAAAAGATCAGATAAAACTTCAAACGTTTGAAGAAAATAAGAAAGATCAAACAATCAGATTGTTAATTGTTGGTTCAAGTGGATGTGGAAAAACCAACTTTATTATTGAATATTTTATTCTACAATAGGTTGATTCCTTATTCCAATTTGTATGTTTTTTAGTAAACTTTTAGAACAAGACACATACAAAAAATTACAAGAAAGATTTGAAAAATATTGAGAAAAATTAAACAAAGAAATATCACATTTTTTATAATGCTTCTGAGGACATAGTTCCATTAAGCGAATGTAAACCCAATTCGTTAATCGTTTTTGATGATTGTATTTTGGAAAATCAGGACGTTATTAAGGAATATTTCGTAATGTCTCGTCACAAAAACATATCTTGTATCTATCTTTCCCAATGCTTTTTCATAGGTTGATAAACAAGTTATTAGAAATAATTTGAATAAGTTTGTGTGTTTTTTAAGCAAGACGATCACTATTCGAGAAAGATTGACAACAATTATGTGGGATCTGATATGAGTTTTAACCACTTTATTGAGTTGTGTGATAAAAATTTGGAAAGAAGACTACGGTTTTTTAACTATTAATCTAACTTTGAAGCCTAAAAATGGAAAATATTTGAATAAATTTTCTAACATAAATGCTGCTCAGTGGTCTGACAAATCTACTTGATAAAATATTTGTTACAATTATTTTTACATTATCTTTACTTTTTATTTACATTATGAAAATAACAGAAAAACGGTAAATCTGTTCACGTTCCACGTTCACGTTCATGTTTCACGTTCGTGTTTACGTTTCACGTTTCATGTTTTACGTTCGTGTTTACGTTTCACGTTCTTGTTTCACGTTTCGTGTTTCACGTTTTTACGTTTCACGTTCATGTTTTACGTTTCGTGTTCACGTTTTTTACGTTCCACGTTCATGTTTCATCACGTTCGTGTTTACGGTTCACGTTCGTGTTTCACGTTCATGTTTTACGTTTCGTGTTCATGTTTTTTACGTTCCACGTTTCATGTTTTACGTTTTCGTGTTCACGGTTTTACGTCCCACATTCATGTTTTACGTTTCGTGTTCACGTTTTTACGTTCCACGTTCATGTTTTACGTTTCGTGTTCATGTTTTTACGTTCCACGTTCGTGTTTCACGTTCATGTTTTACGTTTCGTGTTCACGTTTTTACGTTTTCACGTTCACGTTATACGTTTTTCCACGTTCACGTTTCAACTCAAAATTTTTCTAATTAAATGGTGAACGTAACTTCTGAAGAAGCGAAAAAACTTGATCAAATCGAAAAGAAATTAATCAAAGAATTTAAAGAACAGATTCGAATTGATTGAAAAAAGAACAAGAAATTTATTCAAAAAATCAATCAACCCTGTAAACTTCTGCAATAAAAAACGTTGAGGGCAAAATTGAAAATGTTTTAAGTGATAATCAAAATTTGATGAATTTGGTTTCCAGTTGTACGACAATTTGCCGATTATTTCAATTCCAGAATCTGAAGAGTTTTTGAATTGCCAAAAAAATTACCATCTTCAACACCATTTAGACCTCGAATCATTGAAGACTCTACCATAGTTGAACCAATAAGTCCTGGAACAACGGATATAATAATTGGTGAAATTGGTAAAAAAAATTCTTCCTAGAGCAAAGGATGGATAAATTTGGTTTGTATTGGGACAGAAAAAAAGAGAAGTTTTATGATTGGAAATTTACCCGTTAATTTTGAACATAATGATATCATTATTAATGAAAAAAAACATATGAAGTAACTCAAGGTTTATGGATATTATTAACAGACTATGACGCTCCAAAAGATAATTTATATATTCTGAAGAAGATTTGAAAAAGTATTACAGAAATTTTATGGGAATCTGACTCAATTTACAAAAATAATGATCCATCTACTAAGAAGCCTAAGTCAAGTAGAGGTAAAAAATATATTAAATTAATTAAACCAATTTGGGAAAGAAAAACGAATCGAAGGATCAGGTGTGAGAAAATACATTGATAATAAGATTGAGTACAGATATATCGACGATTTGGACAAAACTCGATGGAATTATAAATTATATTTATGCTCAAGAAAAGGCTGGAAACAACAATTTTTTGAACGAAAAGAAAGCGATTAAGGATTTTATTTTCGAACAAACTTGATGAAATGATTGAAAAACCTGATGGAATTAAATAATTAAAACGAGTTTTGCCGGCAATAAGTTCATCTATGATTGAAGGTAGCGGACTTTTGAATGATTTTATCAACAATTTTACCTTTTGAATTACACGTACCAACTTATCAGTATCTGGGGCCTGGCACAAAACTCGAAAAAAAAAGACTAAAAAAGAGGAGATCCTGGTATAAATAAATTAGATCAAGCTGCTATGGAACACGATATTTTTTTATGCAAAACATAGAGACAAAAAATTCCAGACATATAGCAGATAAAGTTTTGCAAGATAAAGCAATGGATAGATTTTTATCAAAAGATGCTAGTTTAGGTGAAAGATTTGTTGCGCTTCCAACAGCTGGAGCAATGTTTTTTGAAGAGAAAACTAGGAATGGGAATCGAAGAGAACTTGAAATTTTAACTATATAAATGGAGGTGAACGTAAACTTCAGCAAAAATCAGAAAGAAAAATAAAATCCGCTTTTAAGAAGAAAATACCCGTTAGTATTCAATTTAAAATAGATCAAATAAAAAAATGGCGAAGATAAGATATTTTTTAACAAATAGACAATACAATAAACTCGAAAAAACATAAGAAAAACAATAAAGGAACCAGAATAGAAATTTTTCTTATAATCAGTTGAAAGAAAGAACTTAAAAATGGTGGACTTTTGAAAGATTTATTAGATTTTGGAGAAAATATTCCAGTTGTTAAAAATGTTATTCCTTATGTTCGTTAAAGCTGCTCCAATCGTTAAAAAAGATGTGATTCCTATTGTTCGAAAAATTTTAAATTGGTTAGATAAAGAGTTGGAAGATGTTACAGGATTCTGGATTAGATGAAAAAACTTTGAATTACGTGAAATCAAACATTAAAAAAAAATTTGAAATCAAACCTTTAACATTCGGGGGAAATTGGGAAGAAATCTGCAAAAATATTAAACATTTTAGAGGAATCTTCATGAGAGATACATTACCTGAAAAAGTTAAGAAATTTGAATGTGGAATTGTGAATTTAGACTCGATTATGGGAAGTGGAACGCATTGGATTTGTTATTATAAAAAATGATAAGAATGCATGTTATTTTGATTCGTATGGAAGAATTGAGGACAAACCACCTATAGAATTGATTAAATATTTGAAAAAAATCAAGCGTCTACTAACAATGATTCTCAGATTCAAGACTATAAAGATCCCCCAATTTGTGTGGTCATTTATGTGTTTTTGTGTTGAATGAACTGAGTGATGGTAAAGATTTTAAAGAAGTTGTTTAACAAATTATTACTTAATAAATATGGATTCACAAAATATTTTTGACGTATTTGGAACACAAATTATTCAAAATGTAGATAATAGTTTGAATTTTGATAGTTTGAGAAATGAGTTTGATAACAAGTTAGAAAATTTATTACAAAACCTTCCAGATTCAGATATGTTTGCTGTCGAGATTGAAGATTTTAAAGCAGAATATGATAACAAACTTGCAAATTTCATGAGTTCAAATGAAGTTGCTGATAAAATAAAAACATTGAAAAAAGAATTTGAAGATGGTGCAAAAAAAATATTTACCAATTTAATGTCTCATATCGAAAAAGCTGAAAAATTACTGAAGCGATCAAAGTTGAAAAGAATTATGTTAGTTTGGCTAATAAAAAAAGAATTTGTCGGTGTTCGACCTGGTATTGACAAACATGATGTTGTTGTTAAAGAACAAATTTTTAAAACCTCTAAAATTATCAGAAAACATCGATATTGTTGATTTACATGATCCGAATGTTAAAAAATGCCTTAGATTTTTAAAGGAAAAAGAATTAGCAGTGTTAGTAAAGGAATTAATCCATTTGAATGTTGTTGTAATGATTCAATTAGAAGATCCTATTAAAATGTTTAATGAACTAAAACAAAAATTATGAGAATTCATAAACAGCATGTTAAAGATTTTACAACAGAAGTCTATGAAAAACTTGAATGAAAGACAGTAAAAGATCAGTAGACGATGTTGGTGAAATTAATGAAAAACTTACTAGATTTAAAGAGTCTTTTGATAAGTTTAGTTTAGATGCTACGAAAACTTTTGAGAATATTGGTCATAAATTTGTTGAATACAATGATTCTTATTGCTGTCAAAATTTCAAAAATTAGAAGAAAAAAAATTAATAAGTTCGAGGAAAGATCTTACTGAAATAGGTATTCTCGCAGGGTTATTTATGCATGATTAAACAATTTTCCCTTATATAAATGGCGCTCATATACTGTGTGAGATGTAAAGAAAAAACTGCAACAAATGATATAAAATACTATGCAAACATCAATGGAGTTAAAAGAGTTTCTGGAAAATGTGCTGAATGTAACGCTAAAAAGAGCCAAATTTATAAAAACTTGAAATTTATTTCCTTAATAAAATAGAGATGGCGGGGACCATTACAGTGCTTTCGATCTTTTTATAATGCAACACGAAAGAGATTTGAAAAAAGAACATTGGGATGATATTCTTCTCAAAAATATGAATTATCCGAAGATATGATGAGATTAATACGTAAACAAATTGAATTGGTATAACATTGCTAAATATCAAAATCTGTCCCCCAGAGATTCATTCAAGAAAATATACATTATCAATTAAAAGATCATATGTCTGTTCTTTGTCTCTATCAACACTTGAGTATAAAATTTTTGGATGAAAATAAAGATACAGTTGATTGGAACAATATTATAGATAGCGGTTACTATCCTGTGCAAATTTTATTGAAATATGTGGCCGAGAAATTGCAAAATTTTAAGGAAGAGAATCCCGAATATGACGAAGTAGATCATTAAAAATGACTAAAAATTTATATCTTTTCTTATAAAAAACATACATTAGGATCGATGAAAAAATTATATCTTTTCTTATACATGATGTTTAAGATTTCTAAAATTTTCTCTTATTAAATGGCGGACTACAGAAAATATGCTAGTGATATTGAAAGGGCGGAGTTTAAAAATTTCTATCCAAGTAGTAAACAACATTTGAAATGAACCAAATAAAAGAACTGAGTTTAATATTGATTTTGGAGATAACTTTTGCTCGTCTAACTTCCAGTTTTATATTTTCTGGAACTTTAAACAAAACAAGATGGTCAAGCATATCTTGGAACTGATAATGTTAGATTAATCGATAATATTTTTATACCGTTTTTATTTTCTAAGATTTAAGTAAGAAAAAAACACAATAAATTGATAGAAGAAGTCGAAAACTGTGGCCAATTAAGCATGGACGATTAAAGGAACTATTTCGTATTAAAAAAGTGATGTTATTTCTCAAACTTATAATGGCTTTGAATCAGATTTTAAATTTGGCAGTGTTTTTGAAGCAGCTGGAAATTTATCTCATTTTGGATTAGGATTTTTTTGAAAATGTTAACTATTCCGATCTATAAAGGAGGATTTTATCTAAGTTTTATAAGAGCAGAAGGACGATGATGTGATTCTGAAGACTGCAACTGGAAATGTTATGCCTGTTGATGGAAAAATAAACAATTACAGATTTTTTTATTAGAGTTCCAATGATTGATTTATAAAACCACGAGGAAAATTAGGTTGATTGATGAAATTACAAAAAGTCAAAACATTATGTTTAATTTTCTAGATTGGCAATGTATTGAACAAAAAGGTATTTCCGGAACAACTTATTCGTTCGATATTACAAATATTTATAGAAATATCTTCAATCCCAAGTTCGTTATCAATTGGTTTTCAAACAGGTAGACAGAATAATCAAGAAAAACATCCTTCAAAGTTTGATAGTTTGGATTGTAAAAAATATCATAGTAAAATTGAAACGGTTCTTATTATCCAGATGAATTACAAAAATTTAAACATTTCAGGAGGTCTTTTCAGAATCATGTATCAGATGTATCGAGATTTTAAGAAAGTTTACTGTAATAATAAGGAAATGTATTACAATCCTAAAGAATTTTTAGCGAATAGACCTGTTTATGTCATTGATACAACAAAGAGTTTGACAAATATTTCTGGTTCAAAGAACGATATAATTATCAATATGGATTTTCAAAATGCTATTACTAACTCGACATGTTATGTGGTTGTAATTTCTGAAGAAATTTTTTAGCACTATGATGTGATTAAGAACGATATTAGAGAAAATTCAGTAAAATTTTTGAAAAAAATCGTCTTATTGTCTATATTATTCATTGGATAATTCTACAACTTTTACAGAATTGTTAAAGACATTGATATAAGTATTCATTTTTAATTTCAAAAGAATATCTTAAAAAATGGGGATGATATTAACAAAAAAACTATTCCAAGGTCATCTTAAGGGTTGGACCGGAAGTTATTATGATTTTAAAAAATACTTTAATATTTACTGATCCTATATACCAAATTTCAGCAAAAAAAAAGCTCCAAATAGTTCTCGAGATATAAGAGTATTAAGATAAGGGATGATTGGGGTAGATTTTGAAAATTTTGTTATTTTCATGAAATTTTAAGTTGAAACTCGCTTGTTTTTGAAGTTTCAGATTTTTTCTGATTATTTTTTTTATTTTTTTATTTATGAATATTAAGAAATAGGGGATGATTTCACCCTTATGGATAAGTTTAAGTCGAAAGAGTTAAGTATTTACTATATGTTGTACCAAATTTCATTAAAATCGGTTGAGTGCGTTTTTGAAATATAAAATTATTAATAAATTTGTAAACTAGCACTCCTAATTGAACAACTTATATAGCAGAGATATAGCTTATAACTTTCGAGACTCTCCGTAGCTCAGTTGGTAAGACGCTTGCCTTCAAAGCCTGAGGTTCTGGGTTCAAATCCCAGAGCTTCAGGCGCGCTTTTTATTGAGGAAGACATGGTTGTCGTTCAGTGGTTGGGGACAAGTCTTTACACGAGTGGCCATAGTGTAATGACTATAGAACAAGCCGAGTAATGACAAACTGTGGTTGGCGCGCCATTTGCTTCCTCACCTTTCCACTTCATTCCTTAATTCCTTCTCTTCCTTAATTCGTTCATTACATTCATCATTCACATCGTTCATTAATACAACATTACACTTACAAAACACCCGACACAAATTCCCTAATTGAATCTCTCCATCAACTTCTACACAGTAGTTTACCAAAGAAAAAATGAGACTTGGGAACAAAAAAATTCCAGAGTCTAAGACCCGAATTACAGCTCCTAGCCATTAACTTGGTTGGACAGTAGCAGTGCAGGGCCAAGTCTCTAAACAATAGGACACCCGTAGAAGTTGAATGTGATTGTGATTCCCATAGCGCAAACACGCACCACTAAAACAACACTACACCAGAGACACAATCATTCATTTTGTATGTCTTTCATTATATCGTAATGAATTGCTGAATGGCAAACGTTTCTCTTTTCTTCGTCAGAACCACACACACACAATATATCTGTTTCGTAAATGTTTTTTCCATATAATTTATCCCCAATCTACAACAAAAGCGTGATCTCTTATAAATTCCTTTGATAAATCTTGTTGTTTACAAAGACTTGTTAAAAAACTAGCTGTATGCATATTTCTTGTCCAGTATGGATATTGTCTTCTCAACATTTCAACAAATAAGCAATGAAATTTAGCATAAAAGCGATGAAAAATGTCAGATTGTTGGTGTTTTAGTTTATTTTGTAAAAATCGGAATATTTTTCTTATTTTTCTATTATTTAATTTAAAATCTCCTATTACATTTAACATATTTATACTATCTAAGTTGTCTGTAATAAATATGCATTGAACACTTTTTAGTACTTAAAAGTTCTCTGAATTCGTTTTCATTTAAGGATTCGTTTTCACTTAAGGAAAATATCAACATTTGCTTAACATATTTAGGTAATTCAAAGAAGTCTTTATAACTATTTCCTGTGGTAAGTTCTTTTAAATGCTAGAAAACTGAAGTGATCTTTGGAGAGTTCATGTTTTTTTTGATGACTATTTAGTAGAATAGATTTTTTATTTAAGAAAAATAATTTGCTAAATTCATATTATTCTCTTTCATTCCTTCTAAAACTTCAAAAATATTACTCTTTCGCTGATGAAAAATCTCGATTTCTTTCCGGAATATAATCTTTGTAATCATAGACAAAATATCCTAAATAGTTGTACAATAGAATGAAATTATTTCTATTTATCTCTGTTGTAGAAATGTAAACACAAACATTTGCGCTGAAAAATTTATATCTCGGCAGAGTTAGTTCCATAATCTCCATTTATAAAAAAAATCTTTTTGGTTTAAATGGAAGAGAGTATAATGCCAACTGTTACAAGTGTTATAATAGAGGAGAAATTATTGATAAAAAATATTTAGTTTGTAGAGATTGTAATTTAATTTTGTACGAAAGACCTAAACCTAGGAAATTTCGAAATAAACTAACACATTTGAATAATCTGCTTACAAAATTACAATACGGAGGTGAAAAACAAACAAAATTTGTTACAGAATTTAGAAAAACAGAATAAAAATTTTTACTTATCTCTCATAACCCTTGAAAAAAATTATTTTCCTTTTCAAAGAATACATTAGGTTTGTAGGTATCGATACACACGTTTATTATGAGAAGATTTTACCTGTATTTTTTCATTATCTGGATGTTGAATTTGATTACGATTTTAAGCCTGAAATCTTTGATGATTTTATAGTACATTTGGAGAAATTAAATGAAGAACCTTGTCCAAAAGAATGTGGTTTTTACTCACATTCTCCCCGACTTCTCGAGTGATTGTTAGCAAATTCCATCATTTCCGTTTATAAGTTTTAATTTATAGTTTATTCGTAGCAGACATTTTCAAATAGATTGATTTGACAGCTCAAGAAAGTAGAAGCAAACAGCTATAGATTCGGTTAATTTTTTCATTCGTGATTTACAGATTCGTTTATTGTCCTTTAAACAGTATTTTCCCTTGATTTACTGTTGGCTCCGAAAGTGAGCTAGAAACCCATATTACTACCTACTTATATAGTTAAATTAAAATACTTAAAGGTTTATTTCAGGTTACCGTACAGAATACGGTGTAGGGAAGATCATTGATTTTTAAGTTTGAAATACTAGAATCGTTCCTAAATATATTCGTTTTTATAAAGCAAAAGTACCTTCAGTCGTTCTTCTAAATATATGTGTCAATTGGCAAATGAAGATTTATTTTTTTTACTATACACTAAGATTTTTAAACAATTGATCAACTCTACACAGTTATAACATTAGGCGCAGTAATAAACTTATATTTATTTAAACCCAGGTAATAAGGTTTATTTTAACACACATTTACTTAACTTAAACTACATAAATTGTAGTAAATTACTACTCGATATGAAACAAAAAATAATGAAACAAGCGTATAAAATAAATCATTGATATTTCTTGTACTGTATGTAAGTTATTCGAATTATCAGCAAGCAACATAAAGAAAATATGCTTTATTTTACCAGGCGAAGTTAATTGTAGGAGGCCCTCTCTGACACAACCTACGGACCAACGGACTTTAAAGGTGACTTCCGAACCACTAAAAATAGTTACAAAAGTTCTTTGCATTTAATTAGATTTACTGTTTTTTACAGTTTATTTAAATACTAACTTAAACTTAATTAAAAAATTTTTTGTTATTTTTAAATAAAGCTAATTTCCTATATGATACACTTCCTATCACTGTAAAAAACAGCTTTATTATCATTTTAATTGTTAGATTGGATTGGACAAAATTAAAACGCTGTCTTATTTTTTAATTATTATTATGATTAATAATGTATTATAATTATTAGTCTGTATTGTTTCCTTGGTACAGTCATGATTTAATACCTATGAGCCTTCTGTCCTTAATGCCCTTTTCTAGACATGGATGACTTACTACGTAAGATGGATTCGGAGGATTTTTAAAGTATCGTACCTGAAAATCATTTTGTAAAAAATTAGATAGTCCAATATATAAGTCTCTTACATTTCTAACCTTTCAAAACAATATACTTATATGTTCATGAGAAAACTTGGAATCTATGATAAGAACAATTCGATGGGCTTCCATTTAATCTTACTCATATCTAACAATAAAACAACTAATGATTTAGTTAAGGCGGCTACTGTCGGAACTTTAAGAGCATGTATTCGATTTCAGCCCACCCTAAAGCAGAATCTAAGCCTGATATCTGAAATAAATAAAGAGGAACTTATAAAATTAGTACATAGATAAATATTATCAAAATAATTAAATCTTGAACGATGATGTTATATATCCTAAATTAAAATTTATTGCATATGTTATTTAATATGAGCAGGAAACATCGAATATAAAGCCACAAGTAAAAATAATCAGTTGTAATGGACTGCAGTAAAAGTAACAGGCCATCGTACTAGTTGCTTACGTAATAAGCGTGGGAAGGTTACTGAATCGTAAGCGTCATTTTGTAGACTTCAAAATATGCCACCTTTACATATTTCACAAAATACTCATAAATTTACGCATATTTTGTGTGTAATCTTCTTTGGAAGTAAGTAATTATAAACTTTAGGCTTAATTAACTACGATTCAAATCAATCTTATTTCAATCTCTTAAATATCAATATTTTTTCCAGCCAAATTTCGGAGGATTCTTTTACAGTTCACAAATCCATTTTCGGTGATCTAACAAAAAACCCAAATTAATTAATTAAAATTACGTAAAATTTGTAACTTATTTAAATATGTATTTTTGTTGAATAAGTCATAAAACAAATTTTTTCTAAACAATAAATTTTGTAAAAATTTCTAAAGATGATCACATAAATATATAATTTTTTAGATTATAGTTTATTACAATATCTAGTTTGCCAGCAACCTTTTTATATAATAAATTCTAGCATTAATTGTAAACAGTTTGATCTTTTACGTAATATAAAACTCCAATAATTTTACACACTTTTGTCTCTATGCCATCACCAATAATTGGGATGGCCTTACATATAATGAAGGATTTGAATGCAGTGTCTTGAAAGCCTCCTTAAGACGCCTTATCTCTCAACTGTCCTCTAGTGCCAGCTGTAGTGTGAACAGTCTGGTCATTATACTTCTTACTGCTGGTTTTCTGGGTTATGTCCGGCAAAATAAAACTCAATAACTTGCACTGGAACAAAAATAAATTGTGTACAGAATCAAAGAGTAAAGTTACAAGAAATAGTTAATACCAGCGGTAAATTTTCTTTTATTTACTATATACGTATACTCGCTAGAAATAAATTACAAAAAAGTACTTTTTGATAATACTAGATAAGAAGCTTAAGTTTATTACATGTTCATCATAGATAATGTTATTTCTTTTTTAAATAATACATTATTGTGTAATTAATATTTTGGTATTAGAAAAATAATCTCGCGTATTCGAACTTGATCATTTATTCACGGACTGTTCTATGTCAACCATTATGATTAGGTAGTTTTAGGTTTATGTACGAAAAATACAGGGAAATATGTAAATTTACATTAATTAATGTTAAATTTCAATTACTCTAACGTAAAACTAATTTAATGGAGCATTAATATTGCTCAGATAAGATTGGAATTTTGTACTAACTGTTTTAAATTGATGTAATATACTAGATATAACATATGTTTACTATTTTCAAAACAATTTATTACGTCGTTGGACCACATGGAAACTTAACATAATTTAACTGGTCCTCAACGAGTAAAGACACAACACGTTTACCTTTAACAAGGCGCGATGTTTTAAATTTTCTATTTGTAATAAATTTATGTTAATAATTATTGTATCAGATTGTTTTAATATAAACATTTATGTTATATTAACAATCGGTCAAACAAGAACTTATGATGAGATCCATTATTTAACAAAGGGACTACATCGACACATCATGAAATAATTTAGTGATTTAATCGTTTATAATTAGACTTGCACTGATTGAACATGAAGACATTTAAGTTTCTTCTTGCATTAATGTTTACAAACTCGTCCAACACAGCAATTAAAACATTTTAATATAAAAATAATGTACCGTAAATTAGTTAATTAAATTTCATACAATGTAAATTTCGCAACCTAATCAGCCAGTATAATATAATATTATTTTACATGCAATGTTCCGGAACTAAATTATTGGGCGGAGTAACTACCTAATTGGCACGCGTATGAATTTTTTCTTCTAACCCTTTGTAGCAGCCCAACTACGTATCCGATCAGACCTCGCGCGCTTTGTCCGTAAGTTAAAATTTATCTTTTCGTATTATTTAAATTTAGCCCTTTGATGCCAAAACGTATAAAATGAATGTAACGTAAAGTAAAGATGTGAATAGTAAAAGTAACTTACCCTTGAAGATCATTTATTTGCTTAATGGAGATAGATAAAGGTGGTGGCGTCGTCCTTATGGCGACGAGCACGTTGTTTATAAATAGTAATTTGTATCATTAAATGGCTAATACCGTCGCGAATTTGTTTTAGGCGAGTTTACGTAGCTGATGTATCTCACGTGTTGTTTGAATAGATGGCTACCACTTCCCAACTTCTACTCTTCTAGAAATAACCGCTCTCAGACTACAGCTTCAATATCTCGTGCCAAGACGCCGACACCCGGGTTGTGAGTCTACCTATTGCGAAGGGAAGTGAAATATTATTGTTTTGTAAAGTAAAACGTCGTAGCGCATAATTCAATAGAAACATTGGATATTTTAGGCCCACCTAGAAGATATACTTTTTAGTTATTATATTCTAATTGGCAGCAACGTGGCATTACATAACTTTTCCTTTACCATCTAAAAGTGGTGCTTTTAAGTTTTCGTAATTAAACTGAACTTATAAGTAAACTTTGTATTTCTAGTATTTATTACTACGACCTCAGAAGTCACCACCCCATGTGTTATCGTCATACGGTACACATAATTTTATTGCGCGACTCTGCTGTTGATGTGCTTACTCTGCCATCAACTGGGTGAAACTGAGTGAAAACGCCACGATGCCTGCCATTAAAATAGAATATTTGTCTAAAGATGAGTTGGTATTTGAACTGATATCTAGAGGTATTAAATTAAATAGTGACAGTACAGTAAATGAACTCAGAAAGTCCTTAAGACAGTGTTTTGAGAAACAATATTTTATCTACTCCTAGTAGCCTATTAAAAATAGACCACAATCAGGAAGTAAAACTTTCTCAGTGAAAAAGTGATATTATTAGAACATGGGTGCAGTGAATTGAACAGTGCTAGTTCACCTTTAGAAATCACCAAATTCCAAGAAAAGTGTAAACATTTAATAAACCGTTTATTTTTAGACAACCCGCTAGAACTAAGTTCTGTACATAGTGAAACTTTATCAGCTTTAAAGTGTAGGCTAGTAAATGTTGAACAACAGTTAGCTAAAAACTTGCTACCTACAGTTGAACCTAGACCAGTTTAAAGTGTTAGAAGCCAATTTAAATGAATCATTAGAACAAGATGAGGCTATGGAACAGGCAGTGAAAGAACAAAGAGGCCCTATTTCTGTACAACCACCAACAATATCACAGCCTACTGCCAGTACCCCCACTTTGCCTATAATGCCTATTTATAATGCAAACAATGATTGTATTAGTCAACCTATGTCTGGTTTAAATATGTTTAATAAGTTAAACAACCCTGTAGAATGTTGTTTACAAAATTTTACAGTAACAAATGGCTTAGTAGTACCTGAGCTAATAAACTTTTTGAAAACTTTGTTAAAACTAAAATGTGAAACTAGCCTATCAGAAAATGAAATTTTAGCATTGTTACCATGTTATGCAAAAGGTCCACTTTTAGCCAAGATAATACAGTGTACGTCTGTCATGCCAAATGTCAACTATCTACACAGGGAATTAATTAGTGCTTTTATCCCTGTAGGCCTAATTGAAAGACTGAGACTAGATTTAGTTTTATAGGCCACAAAGGTTTGATGAGCCACTGTATGAATACATCTATGACATCAAAGAGCTCAGTCAAGTTTTATTGTGTAACATAAGTGAACAGGACTTGGTAACTTGTATAAAAAGAGGTATTAAGCCTACAGATAGAAATAAGTTAATTTTTGAAAACAATCCCATTTGTTTTACAGATTTGGAAAATGTGTGTATAGCTAGTAACAATACAACCTTTAATGATAACTTAAGGGACAATTTAAGTAAGCCATATGTTAACAACATGTATCCACCACATGTTGAACTTAGAAAAAGTAGGCCTACTGTCAAAAACCCAAAGTTATGTTTCAATTGTAATAGGCCTGGGTCACTTAGCAAAAAATTGTTTTAGGAATCCAAAAAACTAGTCGATAGGGGGAGTGGTTATTACACACAACACCTAAAAATATCCCTCCCCGGTTTCATAAGTTTAAGAATAATAATTTTATAAATAGTAATACAGTAAGAAAAGAAAAACACTATTTTATGAGAGTCTATGGTAAGGTAATTAAAAATTGGAGTAAATTAAACTATAGAAAAACCTAATTTAAGACTAAATGTTAGACAGTGTAACAATATGCCTTTAATTGAAGCTATAGTGGGTTAAAAAATGTAAAAAACAAACTGCTTATTAGATACTGGTGCTACAAGAGATATAATTAGTAAAGAATTTTATGATAGCCTATTGTTGAATAAAAATGTTTCTAAATTAATGAAGTCAGATGATAGAATGTTTGCTGCAAATATAACACTGAAATAAAATGTTTTGGTTACTGTTATGCTAAGATAAAAAATTTCTAAATTTTGTTGGAAAGTAAAATTTATTGTATTGGATAATTTAAAATGGGACATTGTATTGGAAACCCATTTATATATCTAATAGCAAATTAATTTTTAGATCTTGATGGAGATTCATTGTTATTTTAAATTCAATTGTAATGAGAAAATAAACTATTGTCAGACAACAGCCTTTTGAAACATGAAGTAAACAGTATTGATGTAAAAATAGGGTGCACTAGAGCTGAGGCTGAGATACAAAACCTTATAGGGGATTTTCCAAATGTTTTTTAATTCAAAATTAGGAGAGGCTCTAGATTTGGAAGCGAGATTAGCCTTATTTTATGAGCCCTCCTACTGTAAATAAGATGAAAACAATAATACAGGATTGGTTTGGACCAAGGAATAATTGAACCCAGTACTTCAGCCTACTCCAGTCCAGCCTTTTTAAACCAAAAAGGACAGACTTGTAGTCAATTATACCGAATTAAATAAAAAGTTACAGAAAATTGATTTTCCCCATTGGTGATTTAAATAATTATTATCAACATCTTAGTGGAGCCAAATATTTTTCAATAATAGATTTAAGAAAAAGTTTTTTGCAATGTCCCATTATCACCTGATAGTCAAGATCTTACCTCATTTAGCACTATATTTGGTAAATATAAATTTAAACGAGTACCCTTTGGTTTACATGTTGGTAGTTCTGTATTGTCCGCCTATCTGGAATAAAGTCCTAGACAATATAAAATTTAAATATGTGAATAAATTTTTGTGGTGATATCTTAGTGTACAGTAAAGACCTTGATTCGCATTTAGTACATGTCAGAGAGATTGTAAATAGACTAAGCAAACATGGCTTAACGGCAAACCTAGAGAAAGCAAAGTTTTGTTTTGAGGAAATCTCCTTTTTGGGGAAATTAATAAAAAATAATACAGTAAACACTATAGATCCCCCGAGCGAACAAGGAGTATAAGAGAATTTATATGCCGCCTAAGAACGCCAAACAAATTTTCACAGTTTTTTAGGTATGACCAATTTCTTTTCAAAATTTATAAATAATTATGCCGAATTATGTAATCCTTTAAATCGTTTTAAGAAGGAAAAACGCTAAATTTGTTTGGACAAGTGAATGTCAAGATTCGTTTGTAAAGTTGAAAAGAAGCTATAATGAATCCTCCTGTACTCCAGTTTAGCCGATTTTTCAAAGCAATTATATAGTAATGACAGATGCTAGTGGAATAGCCGCGGGTGTTTGTTTGTTACAGGAAAACGAAAAAAATTAATTAATGCCAATAGCCTATTACTCTAGGAAATTTACTGATGCCGAATTAAAAGATACTGTTTTATGAAAAAGAAGCTTTGAGTGCACTAATTTGCATAGAAAAATGGCACGAATTTTTAGAAGTAAGAACCTTTAAATTAATAACTGATAACCAAGCTTTATCCTATGTCCTCAATCACAAAAGGAAGGTAGGAAGACTTGCCCGGTGGATCGAGAGGATTTTGAATTTGCCATTTGAGGTGGAATTTAAAAGTTCCACCGATAATGCGCTGGCAGACGCCCTTTCACGTATGTTTGAGGGCGAGTCGACGGGAACAGCTGATCCGCAGCCCCAGTGACTGCTGGAACGTTCCAGACCAGGATAAAAATAGATTATCGATTTCCTTCTGCCATTCAAACTCCTCCCGAAGGCAAACATGTAAACGAACATCTAATGTAAAGCCTAAAATGCAGATAAATAATAAGTGCAATAACAAGGATAATTTGTGGTTGTTAGTGATTTGCCATTAGCGTTTAAAGATTTAGAAAAATATCAACTTCAAGATAAAGAAACTCAGCGAATCATTCAATCTGTAAAAAGCAATAGTAAACAATTTATGTTATTTTATAAAAAACAATTTACTGATGTACAAAAGGAATGTAAAAAGTAAGAGTAAGATATTTTTGCCTGTACAGTTAATTGATTTAATATATGAATTCTTCCACAGTTCTTTAATAGGAGGTCATTTAGGCATTGCTAGAAACGCAAAGAAAAATTAAATCAGTATTTTTATAGACCTGATTTAGACGAAATTATAAAGGCTAAAAGTCAAAAAATTTAAATGTTTGTAAAATGAGTAAAGTGTGCCAAAGAAAATATGAAGGCGAATTAGTATCTGTGCCATTTAAGAACAATATGGATTGTTTATTCATAGATCTTTTAGGTCCCTTAGTGAGAAACTAGAAACAGCAATGTATATTTACTTGTAGTTGTAGATGCCGCTAGTAAATTTTTATGGATAATCCCTTTGAGGGAATGTAAGAGTGCTGAAATATGTAATAAATTAGAACCGCATAATTTTTAACAACTTTTCTGTACCTAAAATAATAGTGTCAGACAATGCCGCATATTTACATCACTGTATTTTACGAAGTTCTTATTTAAGAATTTTATTGAACACCGTAGACTAGCGCCTTACAGGGCTAATGGAAATCAATCAGAAAGGCATAATTAGAAACATATGTACATTATTACGTAGTTTCTATCACACAACTGTCATAGTAATTGGGATAATGACCTAGGCTATATACAATTAAGTTTAAAACACCGCCCTATAATGAAAGCACAGGTTTTGCTGCCTTTGATTTAATGTTTAATCATTCCTGTAATAATGCTTTATCTAATTTATGGAAGCTAAATGATCTAATTGGTGAGAATTTGTCCAAGGAAACTGTTGTAAACAATTTAAAGAGAGCTGTGGTGAATGTAAAAAGGAGTATAGCACATAACAGTAATAGACAAAAGTACTCAGAGCAAAATGTAAAACATCCCTTAAGTAAGTTGCATTCCTTAGTATGGATTAGAACCCACTATTTAAGCAATAAGGTAGAAAAGTTTTGTGCAAAATTAGCACCAAAATATGTAAGAATTTATAGAATTTTATATTTTTTAAGCCCTGTAACTTGTATTGTACATCACACTGAAAATGTTTTTGAAATGTAAAAAAGGTTCATATTGTAGATTTGAAATTAAATTAAGACCTGTTCTGTATAAAAAAAAAAATTTTGTAGCATCCCTAGCTTAAGGAACCACTTGCTGCCAAATTTAAAAGATAAGATAAAATCCGGGAAGTTAACTGTTTGGTGAATTCTTAACGAATGTGTCAATGGAAATAAAATATAGAAAAAGAATTTTTAAATAGACTTAGTGTAAAGAAATGAGAAAAAGTTGATCCTGACTGTTTGTAATGAGGGAATCAAATATGAAAAATTGTCTGTGTTTTGTAGGTATGCCGAAATGTTGAATTTTGAATTTTGTAGATATATTTGAAGTGTTTAAAATTTCATGTAGAATAGTAAGATGTATAGGATGTTGTAATGTAAATTATAATATATTAAGAGTGGATGCAGTATTAATAACGAAATGTGGAGACTTAGCTTCTCGTGATGAGGGACGTTTTCAATTCCAAAAGTATTCGAATCCATATTGGTAACGTGTCCGCAAGTACTCAGGGTAGTTTAATTGGCACCAACACTATACACAAAAACACTGGGTTATGAATGCAAAAAGAAGTATGAATGTGGCGCCTATATAACAAAAACACTACACTCACACTTGTTTACGCATTTAAATCGCGCCTTAAATGCCCTTAGTTCTTGCAACGACCCCCGCAAATTCCTAAAACGCGCAACGTGCACTGCACTGGAAAATAGTTTGCCTAAATTGATTTTCTATTTTTGTCCCTAAGCGAGCAGTCAGTAGAACTGCA